>NW_011493551.1:1698089-1700837 GCF_000754665.1 Bison bison bison | reverse complement strand
CCAAATATCCTGTACTAGACAGTAAATAAAAAAGATCAAAAAATGACGGGGACATGTCAAAAAGACATGGGAGGTTAGCTTGAAGAGGCCCTGACTAACCAGATTTAGGACACTACATGATAACCTACTGAATAGAGAGAGAATCTTGACTCCACACTGGCAGAGGGAAGAGAAAACTCTTCCTCAGTGCTGTCGTTCAGTCACCAAGCAGTGTCCAACTCTTTGCAACCCTTGAACTGCAGCACACCAGGCTTCCCTGTCCAGCACTCTCTCCTGGAGTTTACTCAAATTCGTCCATTAAGTTGGTGATGCCATCCAACCATTTTATCCTCTGTTGCCATCTTTTCCTTCTGTCCTCAATCTTTCCCAGCGTCAGTGTTTTTACCAATGAGTTAGCTCTTTGCATCAAGTGGTCAAAGTATTGGAGCTTCTGCTTCAGCATCAATCCTTCCAATGAATATTCAAGGTTGATTTCCTTTAGGATTGACTGGTTTGATCTTGCAGTCCAAGGGACTCTCAAGAGTCTTCTCCAGCACCACAGTTTGAAAGCATCAATTTTTTGGCGCTCACATTGGTACTAGAAAAACCATAGCTTTGACTATAGAGACTTTTGTTGGCAAAGTGACATTTCTGCTTTTTTAATATGCTGTCTAGGTTTGTCATAGCTTCTCTTCTAAAGAGTAAGCATCTTAATTTCGTGGCTGCAGTCACCGTCTGTAGTGATTTTGGAGCCCAAGAAAATAAAATTTGTTACTGTTTCCACTTTTTCCATCTATGTGCCATGAGGTGACAGGACTGGATGCCACGATCTTAGTTTTTTGAATGTTGAGTTTTAAGCCAGCTTTTAAAGCCAATTAAACAATTTATTAATAGAAGAAATAATGGAGTCAGAAAGATCACTATTTTCAAATCACTGGAAAAATAACTTAATCCAGCAAAAAACTACCATCAATACTAAAACTGAAATGATGAAAGTTTGGTGAGGAAAAACTATTACAGTCACTCAAAGTATCTATGTACAAATTACTTATTAATTATAAGGGGGAAAACAGTTAACATTTCAGTGGAGAAACCCAATGGGCATAAACCTTGTCAAAGTTAAAATCACTTACTAAACTGACACTGTGTGTATTTCATGATGTGATGGACTCATAAGGATATCACTGGATATTCCTGATAAAAGATCATGACCTGAATTTAATAATGAAGGAACTATCGAAAACCTAAATTAAGAGACATTCTACAAAATGAATGACCTACACTCTTCAAAAACATAAATGTCATTAAAAATACAGAAATAAAAGGCTGAGGAACCATTCTAGATCAAAAGAGACTAAAGAGTAATGAATCTCAAATTCAATGAATAATCTTAAATTGGATTTTGGGTTAAAGGAGTGGGTAAAAAACTATTAAGTCACTGGGACAACTGGGAAAAATTAAATGAGATTCATAGATTAGACAATATATCTAAGCTAACTTTCCTGACTTTTGGTAACTGTACTGTGAAGTTAAGTAAGTGGATATCCTTAGTCTTAGGAAATAGAAGAATAAACATGAAAATACTTAGGAGGAAAGGGATATGAGGGATATGATGTCTACAACTTACTTTCACATGGTTCAGGAAAATGCGGGTGTGTGTGATATGCAATATTTGTGAAAGAGAAAGATGAACAATGAATTAACAAGGCAAATATGGCAAAGTAAGTGGCAATCTAGGTAAAGGGCACACGAAAATTTTCGTGCCATTCTTTTACCTTTTTTATAAATGTGCAATTATTGAAAGTTAAAAGTTTAAAAAAGTCAGGTGGACAAATGTTGAACTCTACTTTCCTTCCACAAGCCAAGTCTTCCTTGTTTCTCTCCTACTCTCTTCTCTATAATCCTAGCTCTCTTGCCATTAAATTATATTTGCTTGTGTTGTTGCTCTGATACACAGAGGAAGAAAAACACAGAGAGCAGTAAATAGGATACGGAAATTAATAAATTTCAGCATTCTCTTAATTCCAACAACCTGATGGAAGATACTCAAAATGGAACAAAATGTTTTGTCAAGGGCCAGAGAGTAAATACTTGAGGCTTTGCAAGTCACATACAGTCTCTGTAACACCTCATTCTTCCCCCTCCAAAACTACTTCTTTAAGCTTGTAGGCATTACAAAAACAGACTGTGGGCTGGATTTTCTGATCCCTGACAGAATATTAAAGTTCTCTAAGAACTATATAAAAGTAGCTCTACTGATCCCTGAAACAGCAAGGACATTACTGAATAAATGAAGCAACAAAATTGTATGAGCATGGTAGTTAGTTGTCAGGGCAATAAATAGTTAATAAAGTTAAACTTTAAACAAAAAATAAAGATTTAACATTTCTTAAAGTTTCTTTTCTAACTCTAAAGTTTGTCACCTTTGAGTTTGCCTGGGGGGAGTAAGAATGGGGGAGATCACTTACATAGCTGCTTATTTTCAAGACACAACATCTTAGGAAAAGTAATGAAAGAAAAAATAACAAGTTTCACTTGGGAAAGGTTAAGAAGGCCTAGACTTAAGAAGTGTGATACAAAACTGATGGGGTAACATTTTAGAGCTGTTCCTGTCAAAATTCAAGACCATTCCCACGCTGTAATGGGGTTCATTACAGCGTGGGAATTTCAGTTCAGTTCAGTCGCTCAGTCGTGTCCGACTCTTTGCGACCCCATGAATCGCAGCACGCCAGGCCTCCCTGTATATCACCAACTCCAGAGTTCACTCAA
>NW_011493551.1:1667295-1697989 GCF_000754665.1 Bison bison bison | reverse complement strand
GAGTCTTTTCTAATGAGTCAACTTTTCGCATGAGGTGGCCAAAGTATTGGAGTTTCAGCTTTAGCATCAGTCCTTCCAAAGAACACCCAGGACTGATCTTCAGAATGGACTGGTTAGATCTCCTTGCAGTCCAAGGGACTCTCAAGAGTCTTCTCCAACACCACAGTTCAAAGGCATCTATACTTCGGCGCTCAGCTTTCTTCACAGTCCAACTCTCACATCCATACATGACCACAGGAAAAACCATAGCCTTGACTAGACGGACCTTTGTTGGCAAAGTAATGTCTCTGCTTTTGAATATGCTATCTATGTTGGTCATAACTTTTCTTCCAAGGAGTAAGCATCTTTTAATTTCATGGCTGCAGTCACCATCTGCAGTGATTCTGGAGCCCCAAAAAATAAAAGTCTGAGACTATTTCCACTGCTTCCCCATCTATTTGCCATGAAGTGATGGGGCCAGATGCCATGATCTTCGTTTACTGAATGTTGAGCTTTAAGCCAACTTTTTCAGTCTCCTCTTTCACTTTCATCAAGAGGCTTTTTAGTTCCTCTTCACTTTCTCCAAATTTAAATAGTGTTAAAAAAAAATCCATACCACATAGTAAATCTATGAATTAAAAGCATATGTATGCATGCAGGTTTTGTAATAATTACTTTTAAAAGACCTATGCAAGTAGAACATGGAGCTACAGCTACAGCCATGTCCGCTACCAATGGCTTACTGACATTTCAAGCAATAAGCTAATAAGAGCTGACAAGATGCAACTCATTGATTCAAATGCCACTCTCCTATGCTTATTATTTTAAATGCCATCAAGTCTTAGGGAAAAGGACTCCACCATTTTACATGCCTGTATTTTTTAAGGTCAGTTATCTAAAAAGAAAGCTTCTTATTTTGTGTAAATTACTGCTTTTTACATTAACTAAATATGAATTGTTGGGCTTAATACAATGTTTACTGTATGTCAATGTTATCTTCGGGCTTCTCTGGTGGCTCAGCTGCTTAAGAATCCACCGACAATGTGGGAGACCTGGGTTGGGAAGATCCCCTGGAGAAGGGAATGGCTACCCACTTCAGTATTCTGCCCAGGAGAATTTCATGGACTGTATAGAGCATGGAGCCACAAAGAGTTGGACACAACTGAGTGACTTTCACTTTCAACATTATTTTCAATTTTGTTAAGCAGACCAATAGGTTAAAGAATAGGAAAATGACGAAGTTTGAAGCCTGCCTACATATCAAGAGTTAAATACAGTATTAAAAATGTCCAATAAATGTACCACAAATGATTCTTATCAGTATATCTAATTGTTATTATTGTACATGGAAATTAAGCCTAAAGTGCAAGTAGTAGCAAATGACTATTCAGTTCAGTTCAGTCGCTCAGTCATGTCCGACTCTCTGCGACCCCATAAATCAAAGCACTCCAGGCCTCCCTGTCCATCACCAACTCCCGGAGTTCACTCAAACTCACGTCCATAGAGTCGGTGATGCCATCCAGCCATCTCATCCTCTGTCGTCCCCTTCTCCTCCTGCCCCCAATCCCTCCCAGCATCAGAGTCTTTTCCAATGAGTCAACTCTTCACATGAGGTGGCCAAAGTACTGGAGTTTCAGCTTTAGCATCGTTCCTTCCAAAGAACACCCAGGACTGATCTCCTTTAGCATGGACTGGTTGGATCTCCTTGTAGTCCAAGGGACTCTCAAGAGTCTTCTCCAACACCACAGTTCAAAAGCATCAATTCTTCGGCGCTCAGCCTTCTTCACAGTCCAATTCTCATATCCATACATGACCACTGGAAAAACCATAGCCTTGACTAGACGGACCTTTGTTGGGCAAAGTAATGTCTCTGCTTTTGAATATGCCATCTAGGTTGGTCATAACTTTCCTTCCAAGGAGTAAGCATCTTTTACTACTATTTTATTTAATTCACCAGGATCTATAATCAGAACTTGCTGTTAGTTTTTCTTCCGTTAGACATGTATAGTTTTTAAAACTATTTTCTTTTGCTAACTACTACCTTTTAAACATTACATGAGAATGAAGCAGGGAACTTTACTCTCAATGACAGAGCTCTGGTTCTGGGCAAGCAGGTTGTCAGTATTCCCTGGTGTCTCAGTGGTAAAGAATCTGCCTGCAATGCAGGAGACCAGGGTTTGATCCCTGGGTTGGGAAGATCCCCTGGAGGAGGAAATGGCAACCCACTCCAGTATTCTTGCCTGGAAAATCCCATGGACAGAGAAGCCTGGCTGGGTACAATCCACAGGGTCACACAGAGTCGGACATGACTGAAGCGACTAAGCAACAGCAACAAAGCAGGTTGGAGGATTTAAATCTCCTTTAATTTCATTAGCCACCAATATTCCATATGCAAGGAGGGATCCATTTTTTACTTCTCTGGTATACTCTGGTTTACCAAGAATCAGACTTTTATCAAATTTGCCAAATAACTAGTGTATCTGCTTAATTCTAACCACATAATATTGGATAGAACTGATCTCCAATTAATGATTTCTCTGAATCTCTATGTTTGTCTTAGGGGAAAAAAGTCCACAGACTGGGAGTATATATTAAAAAAACACAACACACACACACACATGCATACACACAAATCACCCTCCTGCCCGCCAGAAAAAAAACTCTTTGATACTGAGTCTTGGATGAACACTGATTCACCGTGTCAAGTGGTTTTCCTTAATCTTTTAAAATAATATATATAAAAGCCTCTGGAAATACAACAAGGTTAGGTCTTGCAATTTAGATTTGTACACTTAACTTCATAAGTAATTAATCATGTACTAATGTCTGGTATTCATTCAACTTATCCTGTATTTATTTAAGTCTCCTACGTAAATAACTCTTAAACTTCTCAGATTTGCTTCTTCTTTCTCAGTCCTAACAGACAAGCACTATATTCATACATTTTTCTTCCACAGTTCCATTTACATAATAGGTACTGTGAATACTTATTGAGTTGTGGTTCTCTAGGACAAGATGACAGACAAGTCTTTATCAGCAGTGTTGAATATGCCCAAACTGATACATTCAGCATAAATACATGCTGTAGAATACAATCAGAAAATAATAACTTAGATTTAGCATCTGCTCTTACTATAAATTTCAATGTGCTAAAATTGAAATAAAAATTAAAATGTAAGAAGGATATCTCTAAAACTTCTAATTAGTGCATACTCACAAAAGAGGAAATGACGAAATGTTCAAAGTAAACACAACATGACAGGCTAATAATAGGCATGAAAAGTATCTAGTTACATGATTCCTGAGAATAGATGGGCACCAAAAGAGAGAGAATCTTGAAAGTGAAAAGTGAAAGTGAAGTCGCTCAGTCTAGTCCGCCTCTTTGTGACCCCATGGACTGTAGCCCGCCAGCTTCCTCCATCCATAGGATTTTCCAGGCAAGAATACTGGAGTGGGTGCCATTTCCTTCTCCAGGGGATCTTCTTGACTTACTCCAATCTTATTGCTGGTTACTTACAAAAATAAATTCTAGGCCTCTCCTGTGTCTGTCTATCCAGACCTATATATTCTTCAAAAATGTACCACAAGTCCTAACTTCTTAGAACATTCTCCTGACATGATTGTCAAATACTGAACTTACTAATAATAGCCTTATAATAAACTTAAAGAGCATAAACAATTCATATTTGTATACAAAATCCCATCTTGCATTATCCTTAGTTATTAAAACATCCATAACTCTTTACAACAGCTATCTCCATCTCAGCCAAGTACAAGAATATCCATTATCATACACTGATTCATCGCTTAAAATTAGTCCATTTTTAAGGATATGAAATACTGAAAGTAATTTTTAATTCTTTCCCTCTCTCCAGTACTCCTTCACTACTATTGGATCAGCTCTTCATGCTATCAACACAATCCTACAATTAATAACAGCATCACAAGATAGCTTCTGACATAGAAATACAGGTGTATGTGTACATATATTTAAGTATTAACACACATATTTTGTAGCTCAGACAACTAAGGAGGTCTAGAAGCAATGATGTTCTAGTACAATGAGTATACCTACTGTTTTGCTATCTTATACAATTTTCCAAATTAAAAAAACAAGGAAGAATGGATCAGTTCAGTTGCTCAGTCGTGTCCGACTCTTTGCAACCCCATGGACCACATCACGCCAGGCCTCCCTGTCCATTACCAACTCCTGAAGTCTACCCAAACTCATGTCCATCAAGTCGGTGATGCCATCCAACCATCTCATCCTCTGTTGTCCCCTTCTCCTCCCGCCCCTAATCTTTCCCAGCATCAGGATACATGTATATTTATGGCTGAGTCTCTTCACTGGTCACCTGAAACTGTCAAAACACTGTTAATTGGCTATACCCCAAAGCAAAATGTTTTTGGTGTTTAAGAGAAAAAAAAAAGAAATGAGGATTCCTTGGCAAAATCCAAGGTTCTGATAGAGAAAGCAAAGGTAAGTGTGGAACAGTTTTCGGGGCAAAAAGGTAAAGATTGATAGAAACATGATAAACAAAAAAAAAAAGATGAAAAGCCAACCAGAATGGGCTTTCAATGGACAAATGTAAAACAACTCAAACTACAAAATAAATAATGATTGCAATAAATTATAATCCAAAGAACAAAATAAGAATTCATGAGTCAATACTGACAGGTAAACAACAAAAACATAAATAGAGAAGGGAAACATCTTCCTTACAGTAAGATTTCAACAAATAGAGTTTGAAGAAATAATAGAACTAGGGAAGCATCATTTGGTAAATACCATGCTAGAATTTTTTTTCAGACAAGATTAATCAATTGATGCTAAAATTATGATGAGAAAAAAATATTTACAAAATCTCAAAGTATGTCTCCACAAGATACCTATCAAGCACAAAAGGGAAAAAAGCAGAAACCCTACAGTATAGGAAACTTGGCAGACACAGTCTTAACCAAGTGATCAAATTAAACATCACCAAGTGTTTCCTGATATGGTGCACTAAGGATGACACCCCGTCAATTCTGTGCAATTCTTGCATAACCTGAATTCAATTATAAGGACCATCAGACAAACTGAGGAACCATGAGACAAATCAATTTGCTAGCATTCTTCAAAAGTGTCAACATCATGAAAGGCAAAGAAAAACAGAACTATTAGACTAAAGGAGACAAAGCAGACATGACAGCCATATAACAAAGTGTGGTCCTAGATTGACTCCTGGACCAGAAACATGACTCTATTGGGGTAACTGGTGAATTCTGAAAGATATGCAGATTACAGTACTTTATCAGTGTTTATCTCCTGATTTTTATCATTGTATTGTGGTTACATAAGACATTATCATTTGGGAAACCTAGGTATAGAGGAATTTATTATTTTTGCAAGTGTTTTATATACCTAAAATTATTTCAAAAAGAAGCTAAGAAAAAGTATAAAAGCCTCATAAGTGTATAGTACACAGAAAGCTTTTCATGTATATACTTGGTGTATGTAAGCAGTCAAAACAGTTAGCTATAATATTATAATTCTCCAACTTCATTATGTACACTGACTTCTTATTCATTTAGTACACATTTTAGAGTATATACTACATGCCCAACAAACAGGAAAGGAAGGAAAGAAGGGAGAAGCCAAGTAAGGCAGGCAGGTAGACACTCACTCGTTAATGGACTCCTAGCACAACTGAGACTGGCTATTTCAAATATACTCATGCCCCTTTACACTCTTATTCTCTTCGTCTTCCAAACTGAGTAATTTCAAATACCACTTAATTCTTACTCTACCATTTTCCATATTCATGTTTCTAGCTTTGTAATCAAAATCCACGTACTCTAAAAACATGGATCCAATCCCAGCTATGCGACTCTGCCCTAACTCAGACTGATCCTTGCCATTTCTTTATCTGTAAAACTGGGATGGCTTTAACCAGCTTTATAACTAACTTTATAGGGATGTTGCTGTGAGAATTAAATGGGAGCAAATCAAAGTAACTGGCACATAGTAGGTGCTCAAAAATAGTTACTTGTCTTTCCCATACAAAATATATTTTCTAACTACTGAAGTGTAGATGAACAATCATTTTACTAATTTCTAGGTAAGTTCCTGTTATATTTTCCAAAAAGGCAACTTCATATTTTTCACTAGATATTTTTAAAGTGTTAGTTGCTCAGTTGTGTCCGACTCTTTGCAACCTCATGGTCAGTACCCCACCATGTTCCTCTGTCCCTGGAATTCTCCAGGCAAGAACACTACAGTGGGTTGCCTTTCCCTTCTCCAGGGGATTTCCCTGACAGACCCAGGGATCAAACCCAGATCTCCTGCACTGCAGGCAGATAGATTCTTTGACCAACTGAGTCACCAAGAAAGGGCAGGTATTTTTGAAAGTAAATGTAAATAATGTATTTATTTTATCCATTCTAATAGTATCCAATGAAAACCAAATTAACTAAAAACAATTAGGAATAACCTGCATCTCATTCTTAAATATCAGACTAGTATTTCTAACAGCTTTTTCAAATATTACCTGGCATCTCACCATGCCAACCTCAAATCAAAATTCCAATATTGTGCTCTATGCTGCCACCTCTTGGCTGTTAACCACTCTCTCCCGTACTTCTTTCATTTTTGGAATCTTTCGGGCTTCCCTCAAAGCTCAGTCGGTAAAGAATCTGCCTTCAATGCAGGAGACCTGGGTTCGATTCCTGAGTCGGGAAGATACTCCTGGAGAAGGAAATGGCAATCCATTCCAGTATTCTTGCATGGAAAATTCCATGGACAGAGGAGCCTGGCAGGCTACAGCCCATGGGGTTACAAGAGTCGGACACGACTTAGCGACTATACCACCACCACCAAACTCAGCCAAGTCTCAACCCAACGTAGGTATAATTAACTTTCAGATCTACTCCTTCTCAGATAAGATGCACAAATGTCTGGAAGAGTTTCAACACAATCACTTTCAATCTAACACAACTAAAGCTATGTATCTGACAAGTTATGTTTTCTAGGCTCTCTCTATGTTCAAAGACACAGACACTATGGCTGTCTCTGATAAAAACAAATGCCAAAGACAGGTAGTGAAAAGTCTAATGGAGAAGACTACCTTTCCCAGATCTAGCTGGCCTTTCAAACAAATATTCTTTCTAACTAGAATACTAACTAAAAATTATAGAACTACAAACAGTAAGAATAGCTGCTACATGGTTAAATGCTACATGGTTCCATGCCTTGCTATTTCTGTATTTTCTTCTAAAAATATTCATGAAATATTTTATCCTCATATAGCAATGGGAAACTCAATCATATTACAAGAATATACTGTACTCTATTATTGACCACAGAAGAGCTTTCCTCCCATCCTCTTCTGAAAAAAAAGGTAATCAATCATTGGCTCCTTCTGTACTGCCAAAATGCCTATTAAATAACTTGCTCAATAATTGGTCACAACATATATGAATGTACACACAAAGACACACAGTTTAAAATGATGAACTTAAACTTCATTGGTAGCTGCTTAATTTTCCGGTCTTTTCCAAACTGCAATAAATTTCAAAACACTTTACTCATTAACTCAATAAAAACAGACCATCCTGGATAGTCACAGCAATAATTTTTTCATGTACTTAAGCAAGAAAAAGATGCCATAAAAGAAGAACATTAAAATGCTCTTAAATTAGCTTTGATTTAAAGCAACCTGCCAACAATAGTAAATAATGGTAGAATGGCTATATGCAAGGGTACAAAATAGCATAAGTCATGGTCTGTGGTCTTCACAAGTTGACAATGTAGTCAGGAACACAAGACTCAAACACAGAAAAGGATTAATAACAGAAAGCAGAATATTAATTGACAAATAATTGGTGTAATATTTACTACAACAGTGTGAAGTGTTGAAACAGCACTAAGAGCAGAGGTATACCATTTGTAAGACAGGAGAGTTAAGGTAAGACTAAGAGCAAGCAGAATTTCAAGCTTTAAAGAACAAGTGCAATGGCCTAGTCCAAATGGTAAAAGTACATCGTTTACTATAAATGATCAGACCAATTTTGCGTAGAAGACTAGTAGTATTGGTAAGAGAAGTGGACCAAACTGGGAGGGCACTGAGACTCTGAGCATTAGGCTAATGAATCCCAAAGACAACTGTAAAGTCACCAGAGACTGAGTGTGGGTTAACATTTCCATACTACTCGAAGAGTGAGGGTTACGGGAAGGCAGGGAGGAGAAGGGTTTAACCATGTACCAGTGTTTAACACACTGACAAAAACTGAGAGAGAGGAATCATTATTTCAGTAGCCCAGAAAAATGCTAATGGTCTGAACTACGGTGATGACTGTGAAAAGAGAAAAAGAATGATATTCAATACAAAGAAGAACTGATACAACTTCGTCAATGATTTGAAGTCAGAAGTGTACAAGGAAAAAGAAGGAATTAAAAATGTTTTAAACATTTCCATGGAACAGAAATACCATGAAAAGAAACATAAGACTGTAAAATTATAAAT
Organism: Bison bison bison; assembly: GCF_000754665.1. NCBI lineage: Eukaryota > Metazoa > Chordata > Mammalia > Artiodactyla > Bovidae > Bison > Bison bison. The sequence goes on along the minus strand of NW_011493551.1, from coordinate 1,689,506 downwards.
AATTTCCAACAACTTTAATGTCTAAACCAAAATTCTTTTTATGTTTAACACAAAGCAATAAAACAAGAGAAACCCTAAGGTACAGCCAGTTTCTACACCTGAATATAAACAGCATCCACGCTCAAGTATTATGAAGAAACATAAGACGGCATAAACCACAGTCCATCGTTAAGTCTACATGAATTAATAACTACTTGATCTAGGTGCTTGTTACTGTATAAATGACTCCCACTACATGAATTACATTTCATATTTAAAATAACACAACAGTTTGAGACCTAGTTAATTATTCTGTCTAGTGAACTACATAAATAGGGCATTGCATGTTGGGATATAGATTTCTCAACAGACTAAACAGAATAGAAACCGTCTAAATCGCTAAACCGAGTTATTATCAAATCCTTTATAAATGAACATGGAACCTGTACTCCTACAAATTCTCCAACAAAGTAACCAAGTTTTGGGAAAATAAAATCTACAAAATACCACTCTAGACAAGTTTCACAAGTTTCTTGGTTACCTTTACTTTATCTCTTCTCAAGCAACAGAATAGACAATTTTCATCAAAAGTCCAATCAGAAATGCTTTCAGGTTCACAGTCTGCAAAAACAGTAGGAATAACAAATTAATAGACACAAAAGAGGATTTTTCAGGAAACAAATGAGAACTAATTTCAAAAATATTATCTGGTTTAACTACACCAAAAATACAGGCTCCTTATCTGCAATAATTGTTCACTAGTTAATATACTTTATTCATAAGTATATTTGCATTATCACAGATAACTACATACAAAAAGATGCTTACATGGGTATAGCGTCATCCCACATAAAACTGTGAATAAAAAGGAGAAGGAGACTGGGGCTTAAGTCACCAAGATATCATTTATGTCACCAGGAAGAATTTGAAATACCAAAGAAAGATTTTGAATACCTTTAAATAAACTGAGATCTTTTAATAATGCAGGTCCAAACAGCCCTTCAAGAATACTTTCAAACCCTGAAAGGATGAAAAAAATTCATTATTACAATAATATTCCCTACAGTAATTTTAACCTAGTTGCATGAAAAAATGATGGTGCTTTCTTTCCATTCTCAGGACCTCCAGATTATTATTGAAAGGATGCTGAGGAGAGTGTCAATGACGAATCTAAAAGGAGTATTTGCATTTTCGTCAGTGATTAACACTCAATACAAATTCACAACCCATTCAAGGACAATACAAAACAACAGTAGAAATAACCAATGAAGGAATGTAAATTCATGAGGTCTCTTACCATCTTACAAAATTCCAAATACCTCTTTACATAAACTTTCAAACTTCATTTTAAGAGGCACCTTTCCAAATGAGTCAAACTGCTTCAAAATTTTCAGTGTTCTGGGTTAATCTAAACAGCGTTCTGAATCTGAACTGAGTTAATAGATTATTCAATCTAACAGTTTTTTAAGAAGGAAAAGCCTCACTGAAAACAACATTTGTATCACAAAAAGAAAAAGACTTTTGTCATTAGTTCACACTGCCACAGTAACTACTGGGTCTATTTATGAACCACTGATTATACACAAAAAGAGAGACAAAGAGAATTCAAAGATACCTATACACAGATGTTTAGAAAATGAAAACAAAAATAAACTTTTCTAATATATTACCTCAAATACCACTGATTAACTCAATGAAAAACAAGTTAAAAAATATCTTTGTCAGCTTGCTGTCTTCTATATTAAGAGTAAGGAGGAAAATGCAAAAGAGAAGCCAACTGTACCTTCATACAACACAACAAATAATGGGTTAGTAAAGCAGTTTCCAAACTCTATGTATCATGACCTCATTTGGAGCTCAAGTAAGTAAAACAAGAGGCCTATAAATAAATGTCCTTTAAGCATGACCTTAAGAAAGAAAGAAATGGTCTTGTGCATTCAATGTCCACATTTCAAATGTACAGAAATATTACTGTAATTAAAAAAATATGTAAGTTTGACTGAATTCCTTGTAGTTTGGGCCACTATGCATTTTGTCACATAATCTGATTATCACCTAAGGGTTTACAATTTTTTTTTAATTGTTAAAAAGTACCCCCATGTTCAAAAGTGAGGGAACCACTAATTTAAAATCCTATAGCCTGGTGGGCACATGAGGCCCACAAACAGGGACGTTTCCTAACCACAAATACAATCACCAGAAAGAGTTTGGAAAGTAAGCGGGTAAGAAAGATGGTCCCAAGAAACAGTATCTTATCTCCTTATAAGAGTAACACTGTACTGTAAAGGATTCCTCTGTCCTTAATATTAAGTCATCATATTCAATAGGGTAAACCCTAGAGTTTGTACCATCTACACTGTAGTTACTTGACTTTCCTATACTATTTTCATGATTTCTAGATTCTAGGTTTTTCATTTATTATTAACAATCAATTGTTTTTCAACTCTCTTTTGTTCTTCCCATCAAAATTATTCCAAGGACATTAACAAAACCAAACTACCCATTCAAACAAATGGAAAATATCTACCCGGTTTATTGTTTGCCTACTATAATTAAAACTCTGTTCACTAAATTACTATGTCCTCTTTTTTCTACACTAGGGAGGATAAAGTGTTGGGCTAAGGTTTTTGAGGGTGGGAAGGTGGTGGTGAGGGAATGAGAAGGAAATGCTAAGTACTGCCTATCCTGGGTCTGCAAACTAGATATTTTCAACACTAGCTTACAAAGAAAAAAAAAAATCCTGTAGCCTGCCTCTAGAGCCCTCTTACTCCCAAAATGGATTTCTAACTTCACAAATATTAATGAAAGTGTTTCAATATCTGGCAAGTACCAAGTACACACTGCAAATAACTAAAGGGGATTATGGGTGGCTCTTATTCTGAAGAGCAAATCTAATATGCTTTCACCTGGATTTATATGAAATAATAACAAATTCCAAATGTGTATGCTCAGCATAAATTCTTCAAAGGGAAAATGTAAATATAGCAAAAAATAATACTAAGAAAGAAAAAAATCAAATAAAAGCCTTGGTAGGTAAAATTTTAAAAATTACAAAAGATAACAGAATTAGAAAGAATAGTAATAACATCAATAACACAAAAACACTAACAAAAACTGAATCACATTATCAAAGAACAGGAAAAGGGAAAGACCAAAAATAAACAAGAAAAAAAATCTGGTCATAAAAGCAAAGATTTAACCACAATTAATTTTGATCAAAACAGCAACTGTAAACAAGTCTTGCTCTTGTCTGCAACAATACATTAAACCACACAGATACTGATCAGATACCGTTAAGTCATATTTTGCCTACTCTGCTTAACTGAATTTAATGCCACTCCGTTTTATTAATATTAAATATTGAATTTAGCAGTTGCATAGCAACAAGGAATGTCTCATGCGCTATGCTTGACATTAACAAAAGGCAAATAAGAAAAGAATAAATGTATTCAAAATTTATACCATGATCTCATAGAAAAGCCATGAAGATCAACAACAAAATGCCAAGGAAAATTAAATACATAATGAAAAAGACAGCTATGTCATTATGTTCAATCACCAGGACTTAAAACTCACCTGTATGTAACATATTACATGTAAAGAAATATTAATAATTTTATTGAGCATGACTACTGGCCAAAGAATCCCCATCCAACATTGCAACTGGAATGAAAGCTGGTCTCCAATCTCTTCTCACTGCAACCTCAAGACAATCACTGTGTCTTCAGATCGTCTTCCTAAAACACTGCTCTAACAATGTGACCAACTGTTCAGCAAAACCACACTTTGTTTTTAAAAACAAATCCCAAATTCCTAAGTCTAGCAATCAAAACCATTTATATTTAATAATTTGACCCTAACCTACCACTGACAGCCTTATTTCTCAAAACTTCCCTGCTCACTATCCCAGCTCCAACCAGGCTGGTATTCTAACGTGTTCAATCATCTACCATTTCTATGTCCTCATATTTTCTGAAGCCTTTTCATTTCACTTCTGCCCAAATATATTATCTCCGTCAAGGCATTCTTCAGCTTATTCAACAAACAGATATTTGCTTATCTAACATACATTAACCAAAAGCCTACCACCTATCAGGGACAGTGACAGGCACTGAATAGGTAGGCAATGATTAACAGACATGGTACCCGCCCTCAAGGAGACTGGGTTTCCAGTTTTCTCATCCTCAGAATTCACATTATCACTCCCTGTCTTTTAAATAAATGTTAATTGCCCTATGTTTTCTCTCTTCTATTAATATTACATGCAAAGCACTGTCTATGAAAGTATTCTGTAACATAAGAGTTGTCATAGGCTATCTAAACCCAGCTTCTGTTTTTCTTTCCGTATGTTTAGGTCCTCAAGGAGATTTAATATGCCAAGAAGGCTAGGAAGGAAGGCCTTCCTGTTTCCCAGAATGTTCCTCTTATACTAGGGCTCTCTGGTTTTCAGTTTGATTTTAATAACCTACCTCTCAAAAACAAAAGACAGAATATTAAAATTTCTCACATATTACCCTCTTCAATCTAAATCATATCTCTACTCTATTTCTAACCAAAATGGGAAAAGCAGATTATGAAAAGTAATGAGAGGAATGTATCAAATACACAGACAACTGAAGTAAGCAACAGCCTGTAGTTCTGAAATAAGAAAAATATCATAGATGGAATGAAAAAATGGTTCACGTGTCTTGGGAACCTTTCCTGAGAGAACAGTACAGTGATTATCAGTCTGAGAGACAATTTTCACATCAAGGTCTCCAAGCTCTTACAAAGCTTGGTGCCTGGTATTAAAAAAAAAAAAAAAAAAAGAGCTCAATCTTCAATATGGTATCATTATTTTATAAAATATCAGTTCAAAGGTGCTTGTTGGTAACAATCATCAGCGAGTATCTTAAAACACACAAAAAAGAGACTGATAGTATCTGGAGTTTTTTGCTTAAAACTCAGGGTTTTAACTTGGGAATACCACACTTACCTTCTTTAAAAGTAAGCACCAAAATGAATAATTAAAAAGCACCAGATTACACAATCTTTTATACTCAATCCAAAGGAACAGAGGTAATTAAACCCTTTTTAATCAATGTTTCAGCTACTTTAAGGTATCTATCATACAACCAAAGCAGTCTGGATGAACTTCTACAGGTAAAGAGCCAAAACAAGGCTGTTCTCTAGGCAATCCGCCCCTGCTGGACAATTACACGCATTAAGACTTCTTCCTCTTTCCCTGAGCATCTGCTCCCAGCCCACATCTGTGAGGAGCACATCTGCTGGCTCACTCACCATCCTGAGAATCACCCAGCACAAAAACTGATGAAAGAACCTGATAAGACACACACTAAAGACAAACAATAACCTAGTCAAGACTAACAGCCCAAACTGAAACAGAATTAATGAAGAAAAATACTAGAGGTTGAAAAAAATTAACAAATAGTGTTTCTATTGAAGCCAGGGAAGAACGGCATTTAAAACAAAAAGCAAGCTGCTCTAGAAAAGGAGTGCAGAATATGTATTTGGGGAAGAGAAAAAAAGAAAACCCAAACTGCCAAAATAACCAAATAAAGTATTAAATAGAAAAATATACAACCAATTAGCGATTTTAAAAAATTCAAGAAATGTCCTCATGCTGCTGCTGCTGCTGCTAAGTCACTTCAGTCGTGTCCGACTCTGTGCGACCCCATAGACAGAAGCCCACCAGGCTCCCCATAATGCATAGTAAATCTGAAGTCAAAGAAATCATGTGAAAAAGATTAGAGATGAGGAGGAGGCCAGGACATTCAGGATCTGTGAAAGAGGATTTCCAGAACAAGAAAGAGCAAATACTAAAAATTTTCAAAAATTAAATTTAAGAAATGGGGTGGGATGAAGGGGGAAGACGAGAACAAAAAGAAAACTTCCTGATGTTGAATACTGTTATGCATCTTCATAGTTAATGTGTTTTGAGAAGTCCTGGGCAGAATACTCAGGGGGAAAAAAGCACATTGATACATGTAACTCTCCCAGCAGAATATCTGAATTTCAAAAATAAAAGTAAAGCTCCAAAATTAGGGGAAATTTTTACTTAATTTACACAAAATAAGAGGAAAGAGATTCAGAATGACAGTCATTTCATCAGTAAAAGTAAATGCTAAAAGCCAATGGAGCTATGTTTACAAAATTCTGAAGGTTAAAAAAAAAATGTTTAAAGCCAATCTATTATTCACAGATATGGATAAAATAAAAATACTAGATATGCTCTGATTTAAAAAGTAAGACATCCATTTACTTGGGTACTAGTAACAGTTAAAGTAGTTGAGCTAAAATAAAAAATTCAGAACAAAGACCTCCTAAAAACGACAAACACTTTATATAAAAAATAACAGTGTATGGCTGAGTTCCTTTGCTGTTCACCTGAAACTCGCAACATTGTTTGTTAATCGGCTATATCCCAATACAAAATAAAAAGTTAAAAACAAATAATGGCAAGCAATGTAACAGCAAAACTAACAGTTAAGTATAAACACTTGTTACTAATATGAGGCGATTCAGTTTAATACAAGAGATAAAGAATTCTTTAAACACAATATAATTTTTAAAATTAATGATTTAGGAATAACATCCCAAACTATTTCAAAAAATCTTAGGTGAAGAAGAGTAAATAAAGTATGCTTAGATGAAGTGTGCATGCAGGATGAGGGAATAATTTATAATAGTCATTACTCTTTGATGTTAATAAGAAAATGTAGGTTTAACATAAATTTGCTTTAGAATGTATGGATAAGGCTGAAGAATTTCCAATCACCGGAGGAAATAAACAACAACAAAGAACAACTACAAAAGGAAGTAAAATTTAAAACTAAACAAAAAGTAAGCATGCTAAACAAGAAACAAAAAAAAAACAATTTCAGGAAAAATATCAAACATGTAACTATTACAATAAATATTAATCAATTAAATTAACTAAGCAAAAGAGAAAAAAGTGACAAGGCATAGCATGAGCTTCCCTGTCTCTGGTAAAGAATCTGCCTTCCAATGCAGCAGACACAAGTTCGATCCCTGGGTTGGGAAGATCTAGAGAAGCGAATGGCAAGCCCCTCCAGTATTCTTGCCTGGGAAATCCCATAGACAGAGGAGCCTGGTGAACCATGGGGCTGCTGAAGAGTGGGACATGACTGAGTGACTGAACAACAGGGCCTGGTAGCATGCAGTTCGCAACAGACTCAGAGTGACACAGGTATGTTACCCCAAAGAGGGAGGCTCAGCTGTGAGAAAAGTGTAAGAAGATAAGAAGAAAGCAATAGAGATGGCAGTAACAATCAGGAAAAGAATTATTCAAGGATAAAAGAATAAAACATAGATAACTAGTAAGAACCTACTGTACAACAGGGAACTCTACTCAATACTCGGTAATGGCCTACATGGAAAAATAATTTTTAAAAAAGAGTGGATATATGGATACGTATAACTGATCCACTTTGCTGTACACGTGAAACTAACACAACAGTCCAGTAAGAATTTAAAAAAGAAAAAAAAGCATATAACAAAAAAGTGAAGAATTTTTCTATTACTAAAGGGCTAATCTATTTCATGAGTGAAACTGACCTATGATTTTCTTTCTTATATGCCTGGTTTGACAAATATCCTTCTAGAAAGAACTGAGATATATTTCCTTTTTTCCTACTTTCTGGAGGAGGTGACAGAAAAGTTGGAAGCTTTCTTCCTTAAAAAAAGTAGGGAGGAACTCACATGTAAAGCATTCTGGGGTTATTCTCTTTGTTTTAACTATTAAGTTTATTTAATAGTTACAGAACTATTCAAGCTTTTTATTTCTTGAGTCAGTTTTTGGGAAGTTATATTTTTCTTTAATTTAAAAATTACTGGCATATGATTGATAGTATTTCCCCTTATCATTTTGAAAGCAGTGGGAAAATATACATAATATAAAATTTATAATTTTAATCATTTTTACATTTACTATTGCATAAAATTTTACACTGTTGGCACCATCATCCATCTCCAGTACTTCTTTCATTTTGCTGAAGAAGAAAACTGGAGCTATGTACTACATAGTGGAAGAGTAACTGTTTGCTTCTACTCCCAGTCTTGCCAGCCACCATTCTACTTTGTCTGTACAAGCTCAATATATATGATATTTTAAAATGATAATATCATCAGGGGAACACTGTAAAACAGGTATTATTGCTATTACCTAATATATGTAAGAAAATAGAAAATCAAAGCAGCTATTTTTTTTTTTTTTCATTTAACTACAAAGACACGGACCCTCGGTTTAAAACCAAGCCAGTGACTCTATGAAGTCCAGGCTTTTCACTTCTTCACCCAACATACTAATGACATCTCTTAATTTTTAGTTCATCTGACTACTTAAAACATTCCCTACATCACCAAATCTACCAAAAACCATCCTTCACACTGCCATCAAACCTCTCCCATCTTGTCTCAGTTTTAAAAATCTCTGATAGCTTTCCACTGACAATACTGAAGACTTCAAATTCCTGGCTGGCATGCAAGATCACTGAGGGTCTGTCTAGTTCCAAACCACTTTTCTGTCTGCCCTGCCATTTTCTTTCTACATATTCTATGCTCTGGCCAGACTGATTTATCAGTCATTACACACATGTCAGTGCTTCCATGCCTTTAAAGCACAGCAAGCCTTCTGCCCAGAATGTTCCCCTGCAACCCGTAATCTAGTTAATTTTAAGGCATCCTTTATCTCAGTCCAAAATCTCAGGCAAAGTTAGGAACATCTCCATCAGTGCTGAAGTTGCACTGCTAGAAAACTATACTTCAGTTAAAAAAAAAAAAAAAATTGGGGGGCAGGGTGGATTTTACCTACTAGATTTTTGAGCAAAGATCAGGAACCTATTCTTCTTTTTCTTAACATCAGCCTGCCTGTTCCCAAACTGCAGTCAGTAAGTGTTAGTTGGATAAATACAAATATACCCTTCTATTTACCTCATGGGTTTAATATTTTAAAATGACTCATTTTGTGAGTCTAGCATGTTGAAGACCTAAAGAAACAGAAATAAATGAAACAGAAGAGCAACCGATATCTAATGGAAAAAGGTTCCTATACCTATGAACTAAAACCAGACATTAATTAAGGCTTGCTTTGCCAGCCCATGAACAGAGATGACAGGCACACTTTTGTGTGCAAAGCTGTAATCACAGCAAAGACAGAAATAAATCGAGAGAGATGAAGTCCTGAAAAACAGTGGTATTAGTACATTAAGGAGGGAAAATACAACTCGAGTAAGCTGGAACATTACCCAAATAATTCCATATAATTATATTTACATATATTATGCCATAAATGAGACTCCATGATGTTAAGTAGCCAAAATTGCAAAGGTAGAAAGTAACTAGGTCAGTTGGACTTAGTTCTTTGGAAATTCAAGGGCAGTTTTGGTTCATTTTTTCTGTTATATCAAACTGTCTTGGGTACAGTAATTATGCTAAAAAGAAGCCATTTAAATGCAAATCTGAAGTTGATTAGGAATGAGTCAATTACATCAGGAGTTCACAATCTGTGGGCCACAATTCCTTAGAGGAACTCAGTCATTAGAAGGTCAGTACATCCACATGAGCACTGTTTGCAAATTAAATAAAAATGTGCTTGCACATACAGCCGCTACTTTTCTAAATGCATTTTTTGCTGTGAACAAAATGCATTATTTCTTTAAAAAGCATTACTGAATTCATAATAGCCCTGGCATTACATATTTTCTCAAAGATACTAAAACTATTGTTTGAGAGTTCAGTAATTTTTTTTTTAAAGTTCTGTTGTTTCTGAGGCTCTTGTCCTTGTTGGACTATAGATATTTATTTACTTATATTTATTGAGCACATACTATGAGTCAGTCACTACTGATGCAGCTGTGAACACCACAGACAAAAGTTCCTATCTGGAACTCTAATTCTGGCAGAGGAGATAAAAATATATAAATAATGATGACAATGACAATGAATAATAATGAGGTAAAGATAAGTAAGAGAAGAACTGGTCGAAGGATATAGCAGACTGGTGGTGGGGGTGGGGGTGGGCAATAACTAAACTCTGAAAAACCATTACTGGTAACACTGAGAAATGTGGAGGAAAAACTGAGTAGGGTGGAGAATTCTTAGGTCCGGAAAAGACTCTTAAGAGGCTGAATTTTTGAGCACTGAATGAACTGAGTGAGCAAGTCATCTAGATATTCAAGACAAAGGAACGTTCTAGACAAGGGGAACAGCACTGAAGCAGTGAAGGGTACGAAGTATGGTATATCTGAGAAACAGCAAGAAAATTGGTGTGGTCTGAGCAAAGTAAGAAAGCAAGAGACGAGACAGATATCTAGAGGCAGGATCACAGAGGCTACGTGAGAGGATTGGGATCTGAATTTAACAGAAATTCACTAATTTTATATCTGGTAGTGACAGAAGTAATATGACCAGATTTATATTGTTTAAGTTCACCAGGTGGCTGCACAGATAACTGATAATGAGTAAAGTATTATAATGAGACTATTACAACAGCCTTCGCAAGAAATAATGGTGACAACCAGAGTGGCAGTGGTGGAGGCAGAAATCAGTGAAAGGATACAGAGTATAACCTGAGGATTAAACCAACTTGCTTTGATGATGCACTAGCAGAATGAGGGAGAAGACACTTAGGCTTTATTTGGTCTGAGAACTGGGTAAATGGTAATGTAACTTTCTAAGAGAAGACTGGAGGAGAAACAAGTGGAATAGAGAAATTTAGTTCAGTTTTGGACACGTTAAATCTAACTTGTCTCTTGGAAATCAAAGTGGGTCTGTGCAGGAAACAACTGGATGAGTGAGTTTGAAATAGGAGACAATGGGATCAGGATATAAAACTGGAAATCATCTAAGTACAGACAGAACTTAAAGCTTTAGAAATACATGAGATCATATCTGGGCTTCCCAGGTGGTGTAAGTGCTAAAGAACCCACCTGCCAATTAAGGAGACGTAAGAGATATAGGTTTGATCCCTGGGTTGGAATGATCTGGAGAAGGGCATGGCAACCCACTCCAGTATTCTTGCCTCGAGAATCCCATGGACAGAGCCTGGTGGGCTACAGTCCATAGGGCTGAAGAGTCAGACATGAGTGAAGTGACTTGGCATGCACGAACAAGATCTTATCCACTCAATGAGGGTATTTAAAAAGGAAAAGAAACCCAATCAAAAAATGGGCAGAAGACATAAACAGACATTTCTCCAGAAAAGACATACAGATGGCCAATAAGCACATGAAATGATGCTTACCATCACTATTTATTAGAGAAATGTAAATAAAACCTATAACAAAGCATCACCTCACCCTGATCAGAATGGCCATCATCAGAAAGTTCACAAGTAATAAATGCTGATGAGGTTGTGGAGAAAACAGTATCCTCCTACAGTAGTTGATGGGAGTGTAAATTGATGCAGCCACTATGATAGGAAAACAGTATGGAGATTCCTGTAAAAACTCTAGTTGCCATATGATCAAGCAATCGGACTCCTAACATCCATCTGGATAAAACGCTAATTCAAGATGATACATGCACTCCCCAATGTTCACAGCAGCACTATTTACAACAGCCAAGACATGGGAGCAACCTAAATGTTCATTAAAAGATGAATGGACAAAGAAGATATACATATCAGATATATCTATCAGTTCAGTTCAGTTGCTCAGTCGTGCCTGCCCTTTGCAACCCCATGGACTGCAGCACGCCAGGCCTCCCTGTCCATCATCAACTCCCGGAGTTTTCTCAAACTCATATCCACTGGGTCGGTGATGCCATCCAACCATCTCATCCTCTGTCGTCCTTTTCTCCTCCCGCCTTCAATCTTTCCCAGCATCAGGGTCTTTTCCAATGAGTCAGCTCTTCACATCAGGTGGCTGAAGTACTGGAGTTTCAGCTTCAGCATCAGTCCTTCCAATGAATATTCAGGACTGATTTCCCTTGGGATGGACTGGTTGGATCTCCTTGTAGTCCAAGGGACTTTCAAGAGTCTTCTCCAACACCACAGTTCAAAAGCATCAATTCTTCATTGGTTTGCTTTCTTTAAAGTCCAACTCTCACATCCGTACGTGACTACTGGGGAACCATAGCTCTGACTAGATGGATCTACTCAGTCACAAAAAAGAATGAAATTTGGGGAATTCCCTTGTGGTCCAGTGGTTAGGACTTCGCACTTCCACTTCAGAGGGCACAGGTTTAATCCCTGGTCAGGGAACTAAAATCCCATACGCTGCAAACAATAAATAATACCGAGTTCTATTTGCTTTAGAAAAAAAAAACAACAATGAAACTTGCAGCAACATGGTTGGACCTAGAGATCATATTAAGTAAGACAAAGACAAGTACATGACATTGCTTATATGTGAAATCTAAAAGAAGAAAAACAAATGAACTTATTTACAGAACAGAAATAGGCTCACAGACACTGAAAACAAACTCATGATTACCAAAGTGGAAAGGGGGTGAGGGAGAGATAACTTAGGAGTTTGGGATTAGCAGATACATACTAATATATATAAAATAAACAAGGTCTTACTGTACAGCACAGGGAACTATATTCAATATCTTGTAATAAACTATAATGGTAAAGAATATAAACAAAAGAAAAAGCAAAGGAAGGAAGAAGAATGAGTACTAGAGCATTCCAATGTTCACCAGTTAGGAAGAAAAAGAGACTGAAAAATTATGATTAAGTCTTATTTATGGTTATACTTTCAATACTTGGCAAACACACTGGTTTCAGAAGGACTCAAAAAACAGTGCTGACCTGAACGACTGTACATGGCATGTAATTAAATGCACATTACACCACCCCACCTCTCACACAAGAGATGATTCTGAAAGGAAGCACCTCCCTTTTGATATAATCAAACACATTTACTTAAACATATCTAATTTGCAAATTTAAAAAATCATCACTTTATAACACATCTCCAACACACTTTAATGTATAGCAGTACAAAAGATCAAACTTTAATCTGGACCCCACTGAAATAAGCTTCACCATATTTTAGAAATTTTAAAATGACCCTAAATTTTGAGCTAGCCTTCAGATTCACATATATACGTACATGTAAAGTAAATTCTTAATAGTTTCTCTCTGCTCAAAAGTGTTCAGTGATTATCTAATGCATGTAGAGTAAATTTCAAACTCTGAAGTCTAGCTTTTAAATTCTTCCCAAAGTGGACCTTTTCAATATACTTTCCCAATGTTCTTCAAGCACACTCAACCCAAAAGTATTCTGTTTCTCAAATTCACCTTGCTTTTGCTTGTCTGATCCCTTGCCTCATCCTGCTCCTTTGCCTAAAGTGTCCTTCTCTCAAATTTCAAGTCGTGATCCTGCTTGGTTTTCAACGACATAGGTCTTCCTCCCAACTGACTCCCAGTACTCTTTGCTTTATCTATCCTGAATTTTCAACATGAGTGCATCTGTTTTATGTACCCAGTTGAATTTTACATTCCATGCTGTAATGTAATAGAAGGAATACTAGTACTCTAGGAAGTGAGAGACTGGTAGTTAAGAACATGGATTCTGGAGTCAGATTACCTGGGTTTAGATTTCTGACTATGTATTATAACACTTCTATGGCCTTGGGAAATTTGTCTTCTTTATGCCTCATCTTCCTGGGCTATAAAATTGTTTTTACCTCAAAAAATTAAGATAATATCTGCAAACTATTTAGAATAGTATCTGAAAGCATAAACAAAGCACTTTATCATAAAATGAACTTCTCAGGTGGCACCAGTGGCAAAGAAACTGCCTGCCAATGCAGCAGACCTAAGAGATATGTGTTCGATCTCTGGGTCGGGATGATCCCCTGGCGAAGGACACGGCAACCCACTCCAGTGGGCTGGAGAATCCCATGGACAGAGGAGCCTGGTGGGCTACAGTCCACAGGGTCACAAAGAGTCGGACATGATGGAAGCAACTTAGCACATATAAAATGTTTGATAAAGGAAGGAAGGAAAAAGGTTGCGTTTTGGTTTGTAATTTCTTTTTAACCTTATGTGATTAAAAGATAGCTACATACAAAAATAATCGTAAGTTTATGTTGATGAGCATACAATGTATAAAGATGAAATTTTTGACAGTACAATAACAATCTAAAGTTGAGGGACACAGCTACATATGAGCCAAATATTTTGTAATACTATTGAAACTAAGTCATTATTAAGATGTTAACTACATATCCCCAAGACAGACACTAAGAAAATAACTAAAAATTGCATAGTAAAAGTGGAAAAGGAATCAAAATAGGACACCAGAAAATAGTTATATGATATAAAAAGGCAGTAAGGAAGACCTAACAGTTCCGTAACATGGGATATGTGAGAAAACAAATAGCAAAATGGCAAAGATCCTTACTTATCAGTCATTACATCATATGTAAATGGATTATACTCTCCAATAAAAGGCAGAATGGATTAAAAAAAAACCCCATGATCCAACTATATGCTATGTATAAGAAACTCAACATTAGATTCAAAGACATGAAGAAGTTAAAAATGAAAGAAAAAGCCCATGAGAACAGCAAATGAAAGAAAAATGGGGTGAATGTACTAACATCAGACAAAATAGATGTTAAGATAAAACTTGTTACAGTAGACAAAGGACACTGTAAGTCAATCTACCAAGAAGATTTAACAGTAACTATAAATGAAATGTAACTTTTAAAAACTATGAATTACTATGTTGTACACCTTAACCTCTATTATATAATAAAGTGTATCGACTGTGTGGGTGCTTAGCCACTCAGCTGTCCAACTCTTTGTGATGCTATGGACTACAGCGCACCAGGCTCCTGTCTGTGGAATTTTCCAGGTAAGAATACTGTTCAAAATTCCAATACTCTGGCCACCAGGTGCAAAGAGCTGACTCACTGGAAAAGACCCTGATGCTGGGAAAGACTGAGGACAGGAAGAGAAGAGGGTGATAATGATATGGTTGGATGGCATCATCAACACAATGGACGTGAGTCTGAGCAAACTCCGGGAGATAGTGAAGGACAGGCAAGCCTGGCATGCTGCAGTCCATGGGGTTGCAAAGAGTCAGACACATCTTAGCCACTCCACAACAACAAGAATACTGGAGTGGGCTGCCATTTCCTCCTCCCAGGGATCTTCCTGACTCAGGGATCGAACCTGCATTTCCCACTCAGGGATGGTCTCCTACATTGGGAGGGTGGTTCTTTACCACTGGATCACCTAGGAAGTCCCTACATCAACTACACCACTATTTAAAAAAAAAAAAAAAGACTCAATGATTAAAAATTTATAAGCACCTAACAACAGAGTCCCCCAAAATATGAAGTAAAACTGACAGAGTGGAAGGGAAGAAAAGTAATAGCTGTAGACTTCAACACTACTTTCAGTAATACATGAAACAACTAAGAGAGGTAAGTTAGACATCCGTAAGGAATTCCCTGGTGGTCCAGTGGTTAGGACCCCACACTTTCCTTGCAGGGGGCATAGGTTTGATCCCTGGTCAAGGAACCAAGATCCTGCAACTCACACAGTGTGGCCAAAATAAAAAGAAAGAAAGAAAATTAGAAAATACTTTGAGAATAATAATAAGAAAATAAACCCAACATACGAAAATATATAAGAGGCAGCAAAAGCAGTGTTCAGAGGAAATTTCATAGCTTACATTAAAAAAAGAATTATCACTAATCAATAACCTAACCTACTACCCTTAAGGAACTAGAAAAAGAAGAACCAAAATGATAATGAAGCCGAAGAAAGGAAAAAATAAAGATGTAGGTAAAGAGTTTTTGAAGCAAGAGAACAGAAAAATAGAGGAAAAAAATCAGAGAAACTAAAACCTCTTTGAAAAGATTAACGATAATGACAAACATTTAGACAGACTGACCAAGAAGTCAAAGAAGACTCAATTTACCAAAACCAGAAATGAAAGCATCACTACTGACTTTACAGAAATAGAAAGTAGTACAAAAAAATAAAATGAACAAGAGTATGCCAGTAAGTAGATAACACAGATGAAATGGACAAATTCTTAGAAATAAACTACTCAAAAAAAAAAAAAAAGACTTAATAAAAGTAAGGATATAAAAAGTGATTTTTAATGATTTTTAAAACTTCTGACAAAGAAAAGTCAAGGGTCACATGGTTCCACTGATGAATTCTGCCAGACATTTAAAGAAAAAATAAAAATACCATCAGTTCTTCTCGAACTCTTCTAAAAAATAAAGGAATGAGTACTTCCCTGACTCATTACATGAGGCTGGTTTTACCCTGCCAAAGACAAAAACATCAAGACAACTACAGATCAATCTCCTTATGAATATAGATGCAAGAATCCTCAAAAAAAAATTAGCAAACCAAATTCAGGAGTGTATTAAGAGGACTATGCACCATGGATTTACCCCAGAAATGCAAGGGTGGTTCAACATAAAAAATCAAATCAACTGAAAAAAATCAAACACATATTAATAGAGTGAAATGGGAAAAAATAATACAATCATCTCAACTGACACAAAAAAGGCATTTGACCCCTTCCAACACCCTTTCATGATAAAAACACTCAAGAATCTAGGAACAGAAAGAAGCCTCTACAACCTGACTGTGAGCATCTATGAAAAATTCAGGACTAACATACTCAGTGGTGAAAGATTTAAAGCTTCCCACTAAGAAGAGGAACAAGATAAGGATATTAACTCTGTTGGACACTGGAAGTTCTAGCCAGGGCAACTGGTAAGAGAAAAAGAAATAAAAGGCATCCAGATTGAAAAGGAAGAACTACCTCTCCTCAGAGATATCATGATCTTATACATAGGAAATCCTAAAGAAAAACTATTAGACCTAATAAACAAATTCATCAAGGTTGCCAGATATAAGAACCATGCAAAATTTGTTTCTATTTCTATACTTTTGCAATGCACATCTATACACTGCTGCTGCTGCGTCTCTTCAGTTGTGTCCGACTCTGTGCAACCTCATAGATAGCAGCCAACCAGGCTTCCTGTCCCTGGGATTCTCCAGGCAAGAACACTGGAGTGGGTTGCCATTTCCTTCTCCAATGCATGAAAGTGAAAAGTGAAAGTGAAGTCGCTCAGTCGTGTCCGACTCTAGCGACCCCATGGACTGCAGCCTACCAGGCTCCTCCATCCATGGGATTTTCTAGGCAAAGGTACTGGAGTCGGGTGCCATTGCCTTCTCCACATCTATACACTAGCAATGGATAATCTGAAGTGAAGGAAACAATTCCATTTACAATAGTAACAAAGTGAGTAAAATACTTAGGAATAAATTTAACTAAGGAGGTGGCAGACCTGCATAGTAAAAAGTGCAAAACAATGCTGAAAGAAATTAAAGACCTAAATAAATGGGAAAACATCTTATGTTCCTAGATCAGAATACTTAATATTGTTAAGATGTCAATACTCCCCCAATTGAAGTACATGTTCAATGCAATCCCTAGCAAAATTTCTTTTTGGCAGAAATGAAAAGACTAACCCTAAAATTCATATGGAATTGCAAGGGAGCCCAAACAGCCAGAACAATCATGTTTTGAAGACAGCTGAACAAAGCTGAAGGAGTTCCATACCCTGATTTCAAAAATTATTACAAGCCACAATAATCAGAGGGCAGTACTAGACTTCCCTGGTGATGCAGTGGCTAAGACTCTGCCTGCTCATGCAGAGGACATGGGTACAGTCCCTGTCTGGGAAAATTTCATACGGTCAGAACGATTACGAAGCTTGTGTGCTGCGACTACTGAGGCCTGCACACCCTAGAAGTCTGTGCTCCACAACAGGAGAAGCCGCCACAATGAGAAGCCCACGCACTGCAACAAAGAGTGGCCTTCACTTGCCGCAACTAGGGGAAGCCTGCGCAACGAAGACCCAGCACAGGTAAAAATAAATGAATATATAAATGAATTTCTAAAAAGAGTGTGGCACTGACACAAGGATAGGCATACAGGCCAACAGAACTGAGAATCCAGAAGTAAACCCATACATCAGTGGTCAACTGATTTTTATCAAGACTGTCAACACTATTCAGTGGGGAAAGAACTGCCTTTTCAACAAATGATACTGTTTGACAGAAAGCAACAAAACTCTGCAAAGCAATTATCCTTCAATTAAAAAATAAATAAATAAAAAATGAAGCTGGGACAACTGAATAGCCACACGCAAAAGGTTAAGTTGGATTTCTGACCTCACGCCATATAAAAAAATTAACCCAAAATGTATCAAAGATCTAAACATAAGGGAAAAACAAACTCTTAAAAAAAAACAGGGGTAATATGTTGTGACTTTAGATGTAGCAACGGATTCTTACATACCAACAGCACAAGCAACAAAACTGTCAAATACTAAACTTCATCAAAGTTAAAAGGTTTCTATGAATCAAATAAAACAGATACACACTACGATACAGGGAGCTCAATCTAGTGTTCTGTGACAACCTAGAAGGGTGGGATGGGGTGGGAGATGGGAGCGGGGTTCAGGAGGGAGGGGACCTATGTATACCTGTGGCTGATTTGTGTTGATGTGTGGCAGAGGCCAACACAATATTGTAGAGCAATTATCTTCCAATAATTGTATTTTGTTCTATATTTCTCAATATTATACAATTATAATATTTAATAACTAAAAACATAAACCAAAGAAATAAACAAACCAGGATCTATTATGTAACACAGGGTATTACATATCTTGTAATAACCCAAATGGAAAAAGATCTGAAAAAAAATACATATACGTATACACACACACATAATGAATCACTTTGCTGTATACCTGAAACACTGTTAAGTCAACTACACTTCAATCAAAAGAAAATAAAAATAAAAAAGAACAGATACCAGAGAGCGCTCCCCACTTTCATTTGAATAGAGAAAGGGCCATAGAAGACCACAGTGAGAAGCCAGGCCACGACAAGCCAGGAAGAGAGTACTCAGGGGCTGCAAAGACTGGGATGAAATGGGGGCAGGGGAGGATTAACATGCAGAACACAAGAGATTTTTAGGGCAGTGAAACTATTCTGCATGATACTGCAATGGTGGATACACGTGTCAAAACCCACAGAATGTACACCACCAAGAGTGGACACTAATGTAAACTATGGACTTTGGGCGGTAGTGATGGGTCAATGTAGGCTCATCAATTGTGATAAATGTACCACTGGGATTCCATATGTTGACAGTGGGGAGTTTATGCATACATGAGAACACAATACTTTTCACAGTTTGCTGTGAACCTAAAACTGCTCTAAAAAATAGTTTATTAATTAAAAGAAAAAAAGAAACATTACTCATGAAGTTTTGGTGCTGTATCCAAGAAAAATATCCAGTTATCTGAAAGACTATTAACATATTTCTCCCTTTTCTGATAATATTCCTGTGTGAGGCTAGACTTTCTTCAAAAACTTCAACCAAAATAACAAACACAGTAACTGAATGAAAAAGTAGATAAGGATCCAGTTATCTTCTATTAGCATAGACTTCAAAGAATTTTGCAATATGTAAAAACAATGCCCCTCTTCCCACTTAACTATTTTGTTTTGGAAAACTACAATTTTCACTAAAGTGTTAACATATAATAGGTTGATGATTGTTATTTTCAAACAAATTATTAACAGAATAGCTCTTCAAATAGCTCAATAATTTTTAAGGGGTCTCAAGACCAAAAAGGTTTGAGAACAGTTTCTAGGGTATTAAAACTCCCTTAAAAGGAAGCTATTATCAAATAAAAAATAACTAAATTAGTGCTCTCCAAAGAAGAGAGAAATATCTTGAGAAATACTGAATTACAAACACCAAAATGTGGTTAAGTTTAGCAGGCAACAGACTTAATCGTTTTTAAGAGGATAGTCCCACTATAAAAATCTATAAAATATCACAATACCAAAAATACTGGCTAATATTCTTAAATTACTATTGCTTCACATCCCAAAAGAGGAGCAGGCTTGATATTTGCTATATACCATGTTCATAAATGCAATATATAAACATCTTTATCATTTTATATCACATATTATAAAATTATAATGCCAGCTAACAGTAAGGCTGTATTCTAAAACTTGACACTCATTATTTTATGTAATCTTCCCAACAATTCTGAAACAGGTATTATTACTATTTTATACTTATTATGTGGTCCTTAGAGGAGCATTAACCTAAAAGGGCCAGTACCATCATCATCCCCTTGTAGAAACGGATGAACCCTCAAGGAAAAACAAATAATATAAACCACTTTGCAAAATTATATCATTTCAAACTGACAGCTGTAAAGGTCACTGTGACTATTAAAAAGAAATCTGAACTAAAAAGCTACACTGCCTTTTGGGGCAATGGAGGTCTGAGCCAAAAGGAGTAAACAAAGGAACTCCATGGTGGTCCAGTGGTTAGGACTCGGAGCTTTCACTTCAGGGGCCCAGGCTCAACCCCTGGTCAGGGAAATTAGATCCTGCAAGCCTCATGATGCAGCCAAAAAAGAAAAAAGGGGTAAAACCAATAACAATGCAAATAGGCCAGCCAACTCCTTAAGGATTTTCACCATTAATCAGTCAAGCAACTGACGCAATATTAAATAGGAGAATATATGGAGCACACGGAATAACATCAGTTCACAAATCCCGAAACAAACTTGCAACATGCCAGAGGTGTCATGTAAACAAACCACAAAGATGCAGTACATTTTTCTTTTTTAAAAACTGAGGTGTAGCTGCTGCTGCTGCTAAGTCTCTTCAGTCGTGTCCGACTCTGTGCGACCCCATAGACGGCAGCCCACCAGGCTCTACCGTCCCTGGGATTCTCCAGGCAAGAACACTGGAGTCGGTTGCCATTTCCTTCTCCAATGCATGAAAGTGAAAAGTGAAAGGGAAGCTGCTCAGTCGTGTCTGACCCTCAGCAACCCCATGGACTGCAGCCCACCAGGCTCCTCCGTCCATGGGATTTTCCAGGCAAGAGTACTGGAGCAGGGTGCCATTGCCTTCTCCGAGGTGTAGTTAGTTGATGTATAATACTATATGTTTCAGGTGTATAAAATAGTGATTCATAATTTTTAAAGGTTACATTCTATTTGTATTTATTATAAAATTCTGACTATATTCCTTGCGCCATACTATACCTCCTTGTAGCTTTATTTTTATACATACTAGTTTGTTCTTAATTCCCTACCCCTATCTTGCCCCTGCCCCCTTCTCTCTTCCCACTTGTAACTACCAATTAGTTATTTTTATCTTTGAGTGTTTCTTTTCTGTTAAATACATTAACAGATATAAGTGACATCATATGGTATTTGTATTTCTTTTACTTCACTTAGCATACCTTCTGAGTCCATCCATATTGTTGCAAATAGCAAAACTTGTTTTTTAATGGCTGATTAGTATTCCATTGTGTGTACACACACATACACATATTTTCTATTCATTCATTTGTTGATGAACACAACTTAGGTTGCTTCCATATCTTGGCAACTGTAAATAATGCTACTATGAACATCAGAGTGAGTGTGTCTTTTTGAATTAGCATTTTCTTTTTTTCCAGATTAATACACCCAGGAGTGGAACTGGTTGGTCACATAGTAATTCCAGTCTTAGTTTTTTGAGAAACCTCCATATTGTTTTCCATAGTGGCTACACCAATTTATCTTCCCACCAATAGTGTATAAGGGTTCCCTTTTTTCAAATCTTTAGCAACATTTTTTATTTGTGGTCTTTTTGATGACAGCCATTCTGACAGTTGTGAGGTAATATTTCACTATGGCTTTGATTTACATTTCTCTAATGATTAACTGCATAATTGCACTCATCTCACATGCTAGTAAAGTGATGCTCAAAATTCTCCAAGCCAGGCTTCAGCAATACGTGAACTGTGAACTTCCTGATGTTCAAGCTGGTTTTAGAAAAGGCAGAGGAACCAGAGATCAAATTGCCAACACCCGCTGGATCATGGAAAAAGCAAGAGAGTTCCAGAAAAACATCTATTTCTGCGTTATTGACTATGCCAAAGCCTTTGACTGTGTGGATCACAATAAACTGTGGAAAATTCTGAAAGAGATGGGAATACCAGACCACCTGACCTGCCTCTTGAGAAATCTGTGTATAGGTCAGGAAGCAACAGTTAAAACTGGACATGGAACAACAGACTGGTTCCAAATAGGAAAAGGAGTACGTCAAGGCTGTATATTGTCACCCTGCTTATTTAACTTTTATGCAGAGTACATCATGAGAAACGCTGGACTGGAAGAAGCACAAG
>NW_011493551.1:1659744-1667195 GCF_000754665.1 Bison bison bison | reverse complement strand
AGAAGTATCAATAATCTCAGATATGCAGATGACACCACCCTTATGGCAGAAAGTGAAGAGGAACTCAAAAGCCTCTTGATGAAAGTGAAAGTGGAGAGTGAAAAAGTTGGCTTAAAGCTCAACATTCAGAAAACAAAGATCATGGCATTCAGTCCCATCACTTCATGGCAAATAGATGGGGGAACAGTGGAAACAGTGTCAGACTTTATTTTTGGGTGCTCCAAAATCAGTGCAGATGGTGACTGCAGCCATGAAATTAAAAGACGCTTACTCCTTGGAAGGAAAGTTATGACCAACCTAGATAGCATATTCAAAAGCAGAGACATTACTTTGCCAACAAAGGTTCGTCTAGTCAAGGCTATGGTTTTTCTTGTGGTCATGTATGGATGTGAGAGTTGGACTGTGAAGAAGGCTGAGCGCCGAGGAATTGATGCTTTTGAACTGTGGTGCTGGAGAAGACTCTTGAGAGTCCCTTGGATTGCAAGGAGATCCAACCAGTCCATTCTGAAGGAGATCAGCCCTGGGATTTCTTTGGGAGGAATGATGCTAAAGCTGAAACTCCAGTACTTTGGCCACCTCATGAGAAGAGTTGACTCATTGGAAAAGACTCTGATGCTGGGAGGGATTGGGGGCAGGAGGAGAAGGGGACAAGAGGATGAGATGGCTGGATGGTATCACTGACTCAATGGACATGATTCTGAGTGAACTCCGGGAGATGGTGATGGACAGGGAGGCCTGGCATGCTGTGATTCATGGGGTCGCAGAGAGTCGGACATGACTGAGTGACTGAACTGAACTGAACTGAATGATTAACAATGTTGAACATCTTTTCATTGTCTTTTGGAAATAATCTGTATGTTTTCTTTGGAAAAATGTCTATTCTGGTCTTCTGCCCATTTTTAAATCACAATTTTTTTGATGTTGAGTTGTATGAGCTGTTTATATATTTTGGATATAAACCTTATTGGTTCATCATCTGCAAATATTTTCTCCCATTCAATAGGCTGTCTTTTTGTTTTGTCAATGGTCTTTTTGCCGTGGAAAGTTTAATTAAGTCTCATTTGAAAGTGTTAGTTGTGTCCAACTTTGTGACCCCATAGGCTGTATAGCCTGCCAGGCTTCTCTGCCCACGGAATTCTCCAGGCAAGAATACTGGTGTGGGTAACCAAGCCCTTCTGCGTGGGATCTTCTCAACCCAGGAATCAAAACTGGGTCTCCAAGAGTGCAGGCAGATTCTTTACCACCTGAGCCACCAGGGAAATTTTTTATTTTTGCTTTTGTTTCCTTGACTTAGGAGACAAATCAGAATTATACACACACACACACACATACTGCTATGAATTATGTCAAAGAAAGTTCTGCCTGTGTTTTCTTCTAGGAATGCTATGGTTTCCAGCCTTACATTTAGGTCTTTAATCCATTTGGGGTCTATGTATGGTTTAGAGACTATTCTAATTTCATTCTTTTTACATTGGAGCTGTCCAGCTTTCCCAGCACCACTTACTGAAGAGACTTTTTACACTGCATATTCTTGCTTCCACTGCCAATAGATTAACTGACTAAAGGTGCGTGGATTTATTTCTGGGCTCTCCATTTTGTTCCATAGGTCTACGTGTCCGTTTTTGTGTCAGGATCATACTGTTTGATTACTGCAGCTTTGTAATACAGTCTGAAGTCAGGGAGCATGATTCCTTCGGTGTTGCTCTTCTTTCTCAAGATTGTTATATTTGCAATCTTTTCTGTTTCCATACAAAATTTTAAATTATTTTGTTTCATTTCTGTGAAAAATATCTTTGGTATTTTGATGGAGATTGCACTGAAACTGTAGACTGCCTTGGGTAGTACAGCCATTTTAACAACTCTAATTCTTCCAACCCATTAATATGGTGTATCCTTCCATCTGTCTCATCTTCAATTTCTTTCAACAGTGTCACTGTTTTTCAAGCACCTGTCTTTCACCTCTTTAGGGAGAGGTTTATTTTATTCTTTTTGATGTGACTGGTTAATAGGATTGTTTCATTAATTTCTCTTTCTGACATTTCATTGTTATTGTATAGGAATGCAACAGATTTCTGTATGTTAATTTTGTATGTTGCAACTTTCCAAATTCATAGATGAGCTCTAGTGCCTTTTTGGTGGCATCTTTAGGATTTTCTATGTATAGTACCATACCATCTGCAAACAGTGACAGTTTTACTTCTTTCCAACTTGAAGTTCTTTTCCTTTTCTCGTCTAACTGCTGTGGCAACAACTTCCAATACATACGGAATAAAAGTGGTGAGAATGCGCATCCCTGTCTTGTTTCTGATCTTAAAAGAAATGCTTCCAGCTTTTCCTTCGTGAGTATGATGTTAGCTGTGAGACTGTCATATACGGCCTTTATTATGTTAAGGAATGGATAAGAATGCAGTATTGATATTTTCCTACTTAGATAACCATTACATTCGAGAAGGTCTCACATAGGAATTTCCCTGGTGGTCCCGTGGTAAACAATCCACCCTGCAATGCAGGTGACACAGGTTTGATCCCTGGTTGAGGAACTAAGATCCCATATATCATGGAGCAACTAAGCCCTCATGCTACAACCACTGAGCCTGCAAGCCGCAACTAGAGTCCACATGCCACAACGAAAGATCCTGAATAATACAACAAAAGTCCTTAGGGCCACAACTAAGACCTGATGCAGCCAAATAAATAAATTTTTTTGATGTTAAAAGGATTCACGTAAAAGCCTGCCTCGGTTAAAAGCACCTTGAGACGTAATTTCTAGGGCTTTTTGTACCAGCATTTGCAGCCTCAAGTCGCTTCCCAGGTGGCACTGTGGTAAAGAATCTGCCTGCCAATGCAGGAAATGCAGGTTTGATCCCTGGGTCTGGATGATCCCTGGAGAAGGAAATGGCAAGACGCTGCAGTATTCTTGCCTGGAAAAATTCCATGGACAGAAGACCCTGGCAGGCTGCGTCCACGGGGTCACGAAGAGTCAGACACAACTGAGCACGCATGCTTGTTTTGCAGCCTCACAGGCTCACTTTATTTGACTCACATTTACTCTGGAACCAAACCTAGGACTTAAGAGTATGAGATATAACTCTACCTTTTCTAGTTGTGTGACCTCTGGCAAGTTCCTTAATTTTTCAGTGCCTCATCTGTAAAACAAGCAATACAGTTACCTCACAAGGTTTTTATGAGAATTAAAAAAAAAAAATTAGTACTTGAGGAATTTGAGAGAATAGTACCTGGCACAAAGTAGGTTTTATATGCATAAATTTTAAATGGAAAAACAAAACAAACAAAAAAATACAGAAACAATATCAAGCTTATGAGTAAGAACTCACAGTTAAGGAGTAATGTGAAACTGACAATGAAAGGCCTTCTCACAGCAACTGTCTCACATTCTTGGTTCTTAATATTCGGCAGTACTATATTCACAATGAATAGTTATTAAGAGGAAGATACTCAAAACTGAATTCTTTATCTTCTCTTCCAAATCTGCTCTCACAGTCTTTCCCACCCTGGTTAAATGTCCAGTTCAGTTCAGTCACTCAGTCATGTCTGACTCTCTGCGACCCCATGGGCTGCAGCACACCAGGTTTCCCTGTCTATCACGAACTCCCAGAGCTTGCTCAAACTCATGTCCATTGAGTCAGTGATGCCATCCAACCATCTCATCCTCTGTCATCCCCTTCTAAAGGTAATAATGCACTTTGAATTGCTTGAACCAAAACCTCTATGGTCCTCCTTATCTTTCTCTCATGCCCCTCATTAAATCAGAAATCATGCCGTCTCTACTAATCCTAACCAATCTTCTGCCAACTTAATATATTTACAGTTATAAGCACTTCTCCCTTCCTCTACTAGTATGCAGTACAGGCAACCTTCACATCTCACCTGGACTAACACAAAATCTCGCAACTTGGCATCTGTGCTAATACTCCTGCTCCCCCTTCTCCCAGCCTACTTTCAACATAGCAGTCAGGTAGTTTGTTAAGACTAAGCCAGATCATTCTGCTCAAAAGCCTGAAATGCACCTGACTTTACTATTAATAGTAAAAGCCAAAGTTCTATCTTCCCCTCTATTTCACTGTGAACCTTAAACTGCTGTAAAAAATAAAGAAAATAAAATCAGGTTTGACTGTATAAAATGCAGCCAAACTTTACTCGAAGTACTAAGTGAGCTATGGGGGAAACTGGCTATTCGCACCATATCTCACCCCACGTGAGAAAGCCAAAGTCCTCACAACAACCTAATAAACCTTAGATGATCTGTTCTCTGTTACTTTGTATGATTAGATTCAGGTTAATTTTTTTAGGGTAGAATACTTCACAAGAAGTCCTGTGCCTTTCCAATATTATCCAATCAAGAGACATATAACGTCTTTCCTACTTTTAGTCATGCTAAGATTGATCAGTGACTTTAGAATATTACCTTGCACCCACCATTAGTTACCTAACACCTTTACCTATACTTTTAGCATCCACCAATAATCTGTCCAGACCTATTATTGCATTATGGGCACAAAATGGTGACTTTTCTAACACTTTCATACCATCCTCATTTATTAACTGAACTTATAAAGAGCTTTTCGCTATTGACTCTTTGGTTACTCTGAAATACACTTTGCAACAAAATACATGCTTCTTTCTATGTATAAATTTTCATAATAATGAGTTGACACCTTTGAAATATCCAAACGTGATCAATAGTTATTTTTGCTTTTTTATTTTAAAAATATCATTATGAACTCCTGCAATTTTACTTATTTAATACGGTTCAATCTATTGCAGTCCTTACTTTTTCCTTATATTCAAGTTTTTCATCTTAGGCCAGTATGAGCTTTAAGATGGCTTTGTGAACTTTTGACACAACTTACCTCAACATGATAGTCAAAAGATTTTAATTTGCAATTCATGGGCTTCCCTGGTAGCTCAGTTGTAAAGAATCCACCTGCCAATGCAGGAGACGTGTTCCAGAAAGATTCTATATGTCACAGAGGAATTAAGTTTATGCGCCACAAACTATAGAGCTTGTGCTCAAGAGCCCCAGAGCCACAACTACTGAAGCCCATGCATCCTAGAGCCTGTGTGCCACAAGGGAAGCTACAGCAACGAGAAGCCCCCAACCAGAGAGGAGCGCCCGCGTGCCACAACCGGAGAGAAGCCTGTGCAGCAACAAAGACCCAGCACAGCCAAAAATAAATAAATAAATAATTTTTTAAATAAATTAATTTGCAATTCCACAATTAGAATTAATCTTGAACAATTTTCATGTTTACTGATGTCTCTGACTTCTCTGTGATATCATTTTCATTTTCTTCTCTATTCATTTTCTCATCCATTTTTCTAGTGGGTTGTTAATCCTTTTTGCTTTCTGAATGCTACAAGTTCATTTTAATATATGGCAGAGGTTAGAGGTTATGTATTAACAAAAGCTACAATCTTACTCTTCTATTTGCTTTATTTTATGGAATTTTTTTATCATGTAAAATACTTCATTTTTAAATAAAGCAATCATTTCCTTTATAGTTCACAGCTTAGATCCTTCAGCCTTTCCAAATTCAATGACAGAAAAAAGTTGCCTAGGCTTCTTCTAATTCTTTTATGGCTTTTTTTCTTTTAATGTTTAAATCTCTGATCTAGCTACATATAATTAGCCATTTGTAAGTCTGTCTATTCCCACTAGAATCTGGGATCTTCAAAGGCAAGGACTATCTTACTATATTATCAGACTAAGAATTTTGCCTCTGGACCCAGGTGTTTTCAAACACAGATTTTGAGAAGGTGATGTTGATTATGAATAGTCATAAATCTTGTTCTCTCTGACCTTAAACTAGGGCAAGTCACTCTTACCGAACCATACTCACTAAAAAGAAGATGTAGCACAGGGAGGAAAAACTGTGTTCTGCTCAATTCTAGATACTATACATGCATTGCCCAGGCATCTCAGAACAATTTTAAGAGGTGAGGAGTGGAGGTGGGATGAAGAAAATGAATTTTGGAATTGAGCTTCTAAGAAGTGATGTCTGAATGGAATGTGAAAGAACAAGTAGGCATTATTATACAGATGAAGACTGGAAAATAGTACTCCAGGGTACAGAGTGAGCAAAAGGTATGAAACGGGAGTATGTGATCTATTTGCAGAATTACAGATAGTTTATTATGATGGCCTAGGCCAGAGCTTGGCATATAAAGTAAGTACTATATAAATGTTAGCTATTACCATGTTGATTATTGGGATATGGAGATAAATCAGGTAAAACTGTAAGCAGTAGGTTAAAATGCTCCTGGAAAGCCACGTTATAAAAGTCTGGATTTTATCCTGAAGAAGATGGGGACCCACTGAAGGATTTCTGACACGATAATGGCATGTTTCAGAAAAATTACATTGGCAGTGTGAGTCAAAGATTGGATGCAATACAGACAGGCAAGAATCAAAAAGATTCTTCAATGATGGAGTATATAGAAGTGATAAAAACTTTTATAAAGTGAGGAAAATTGGCAAGCCTCTTGCAAGATTTGAGATGTCAGCATACTAATCGCTACTAAAAGGGACCAACTGCCTAACAGTTTTATCACACGGGAAATACAGATATGCTTAGCAACAAATATTCTATCTGGAAAGTTTTCCATTTTAGTAAAGACTCACAACTCAGTAAATTTCCAACAAAATTCCTTCAGGGTCATGAAATGCCCCATGCTGTCTTTTCCACAAGCAAGAGAGGTTCACGAAAGCTCATGAACGTCTCCCAGTCAACCAAAAGGCTGGTTTTCTAAAGACTCCGTGATGTAACAGTACCTAAATTATGGCTGCTGATGCTGATGGTACACCGTCCCACTGTTTTTTAAATTTCTGCAGGTTTAACAAAACTTGTTCAGACAAGTTCAGTGTACTGACACTGAAGTTACGATGTAAGCCACATGTGTCTGAACAACAGCGTTCACACTGAATTCCAGCTATCTGGACTTTCCGACGCAGAATGTGAGTTAGCTACAGACTCTGAGACCACTTTTGGAGGGCAAATGACAGGACAAGTTTAGGGGAAGTTCTTATTTCACATGTGCCAACATCTGCTGGATCATAGAAAAAGCAAGAGAGTTCCATAAAAAATATCTATTTCTGCTTTACTGACTATGCCTAAGCCTCTGACTGTGTGGATCACAATAAACTGTGGAAAATTCTGAAAGAGATGGGAATACCAGACCACCTGACCTGCCTCTTGAGAAATCTATATGCAGGTCAGGAAGCCACAGTTAGAACTGGACAAGGAACAAGAGACTGGTTCCAAATAGGAAAAGGAGTACGTCAAGGCTATATATTGTCACCCTGCTTATTTAACTTATATGCAGAGTACATCATGAGAAACGCTAGGGCTGGAAGAAGCACAAGCTGGAATCAAGATTGCCAGGAGAAATATCAAATAACCTCAGATATGCAGATGACACACCCTTAATGG
>NW_011493551.1:1659096-1659644 GCF_000754665.1 Bison bison bison | reverse complement strand
AAGAGACTGGTTCCAAATAGGAAAAGGAGTACGTCAAGGCTATATATTGTCACCCTGCTTATTTAACTTATATGCAGAGTACATCATGAGAAACGCTGGGCTGGAAGAAGCACAAGCTGGAATCAAGATTGCCAGGAGAAATATCAATAACCTCAGATATGCAGATGACACCACCCTTATGGCAGAAAGTGAAGAGGAACTAAAAAGCCTGTTGATGAAAGTGAAAGAGGAGAGTGAAAAAGTTGGCTTAAAACTAAACATTCAGAAAACTAAGATTATGGCATCTGGTCCCATCACTTCATGGGGAATATATGGGGAAACAGTGGAAACAGTGACTGACTTTACTTTTTTGGAGGCTCCAAAATCACTGCAGATGGTGATTGCTGCCATGAAATTAAAAGATGCTTGCTCTTTGGAAGGAAAGTTATAACCAACCTAGATAGCACATTAAAAAGCAGAGACAGTACTTTGCCAACAAAGGTCCGTCTAGTCAAGGCTATGGTTTTTCCAGTAGTCATGTATGGATGTGAGAGTTGAACTGTGAAGAA
>NW_011493551.1:1652507-1658691 GCF_000754665.1 Bison bison bison | reverse complement strand
CAGTGATGCCTCCAGCCATCTCATCCTCTGTCATCCCCTTCTCCTCCTGCCCCCAATCCCTCCCAGCATCAGGGTCTTTTCCAATGAGTCAACTCTTCGCATGAGGTGACCAAAGTACTGGAGTTTCAGCTTTAGCATCAGTTCTTCCAATGAACACCCAGGACTGGTCTCCTTTAGGATTGACTGGTTGGATCTCCTTGCAGTCCAAGGGACTCTCAAGTGTCTTCTCCAGCACCACAGTTCAAAAGCATCAATTCTTTGGCGCTCAGCTTTCTTGGGTCCATTAAAGACTATCAAAAGCGACAATAAAACCCCCTTCTTGGGGGAGGAAGTGACTTGAGAGAACCATGATTCTATCTTGAACTCTATGAAATGGCAGGTATTGTGACTTTTGAAAGTTATTGAATTTGGTTGCTGCTACTGTTGTTTTTTTAAGTTATATATCCTAAAAGCAGTTATTCTTCCCTGCCTATGCCTGCAGGGTGTCATTTCATAGTCCAGCAATGAACCAACTATCATGGCAATCCCCTTAGAGATTCACTCAACAGAAACAAAAACACTTAAACAAAAGTGCTTATGGAGTAGCTTTATTTATAGTAACCCCAAACTGGAAATAAAACCCAAATGTTCATCAGCAATGAAACAGATAAATTTGGTAAGTCTATACAATGGAATACCACTTAGCAATAAAAAATGAACTAATAATGTCTGGAATACGCAAATCTACAGAGACACAGTAAATAAGTAACAGTCTATGGCTGCAGGATTAAAAAGATAGGGGACAAGACAAGGAATGACTGCTAAACGCGTATGGGTTCTATTCTGTAAACTGAATATAATAATACCCCTTGCAGCGACAAAAATGCTCTAAAATCTGAATGTGATCATCGTTACACAACTCTATTAATATACTAAAAATCATTGACTTGTACACAGTAAACAGGTGAATTATTTGCTACATGAGTTATATCTCAATAAATTCACTTTAAAAAGGAATGACTACAACACACTCAAATATCTGCTTAAGCAAAAGAAGCCAGACACAAAAGAATACATACTATATGATTCTTTTATATGAAATCTAGGATGTAGGCAAACTAATTAA
Source organism: Bison bison bison (assembly GCF_000754665.1). Classification (NCBI taxonomy): domain Eukaryota; kingdom Metazoa; phylum Chordata; class Mammalia; order Artiodactyla; family Bovidae; genus Bison; species Bison bison. Next base: position 1,657,586 of record NW_011493551.1, on the reverse strand, counting down.
TGTGATAGAAATCAGTTATTATGGTGGTGAACAACTGGCCAGAAAAGGACAGAAGTAAAATTTTCAGGAAGTTCTTGGTCTTGTTTTGGATGGAGGTCACAGTGGGTATACACAACTGTCAAAACTTAGAACTGTGCATTTTAATTCTCTCTCAATTTAAAATGGTGGTTTAAAAAAAAAATCACTCCTATTTGAACTTGGAAAGAGAAAACGGTAAGACAAGAATACGTGCCAAGTAAGTAATGCCTTCAAGCTTCTCTAAGGGAAGTGACTGTACAACTGTCCATTTACAGAAATATTCAGTGCCTGAGTACACAACGTATTTTCCTCCTCACATCCAGTGCCCCCCGCCCCTTTCCAGTTTCTCTAAATTTATTTATTATTTATTTGGTGGGGGTGGGTCTCAGTTGCAGCACACAGGATCTTCCTGCGTCCAATGGGATCTCATCATTGCAGCACACACGCTCTCGGGCTGTGGCACACGGACTCAGTAGTAGCGGCGTGCAGGCTTAGTTACCCCTCAGCATGTGGAATCTTAGTTCCCCAAAAGGCACGGAACCTGTGTCCCCTGCACTGCAAGTGGATTCTTAACCACTGCACCACCAAGGAAGGCCCCAGTTTCTCTAATTAAAAAAAAAAACAGTCAAAGAATACTCCACAACCAAAATTGAGCCTAGTTAATGCATGGGGTTGGGGTTCAATTCCTGAGTCAGGAAGATCTCCTGGAGAAGGGAATGGCTACCCAACTCCGGTATTCTTGCCTAGAGAATCCCATGAACAAAGCAGTCTGGTGGACTATAGTCCATGGGGTTGCAAAAGTTAGACATCACTGAGCCATTAAGCCCACATACACACAAAGCACGTTTAAGTGTCACCAAGTGGTGAAAAGGAAATATGTTTATATAAATCAGAATCCTAACATGGAAACCATGGTCTATTTTCTTTTTGTCTTCTGAAAACATCCTCTGATACCCTGTCTGAAAGAATTCTCTCAACCTGCTACTCTTCTCCTCTTCCTTCCCCCAATTAGTTAACTCATTCATTTTTCACTTCTTAAATAAAAGTTTCTTGGAAATTCTTCTGAATTTCTATTTCTTCAATCTGTCCCCCTCCACGAACACAATTACACATACAGTGAGAACAGTGTCTCCTTGCAGAGCTCTTTTCTCACTGGGCAGTTAGTTACAGGTTTCTTATTAACAGCTCTATTTCTGCCAACAGACTCTAAGTTACATGTGAACAAGAACAGTCTCCTATGTACACCACTGTATCCCTCCATCTAGCATTGTGCTTAGTAGTTAGCATAAATGTTCACAGAACATTTAACTCAATGAATAAATTAAAAATGCAATTCAACCATCTAAACAAAGACTGCTCCCAAAGCAAAGAGGTTGTCCTTACTTGAGAGGTCCATTGTAAGTCAATATAACTTATTTGACAGATGACATTTTGAATCAGTATCTATGAGTCACTGAATATCTACTTTCTTATCAACTTGGTTCTTAGAATACAGGATTGTTTTGTGAGTCATCAGTTTCTACCCTTATTCTGCCTGTTGTTCCCTTCATAACTGAGCACATTTATTCATATTACCCTTAATCTGTTGTATGCTCTATTATATACTTCTCCTATAATTTGTTAGATATCAGATTTTAAGAAATTAAATAATAATATTCATAAACGAATGCCAAGACAGTATTTAACAGCTACAGAAACATAACTGCTTAGGGAAAAGGGTTTCAGTTCAGAGTTCATCAGTGACATGATTACCAAAAAGCTCAAAACTGTTCTCCCGACATTCAGTAAACAGAATGCTGACTCTGAAAGAATGAAAGTGCCAAAAAACAACAGATAAAATAGGCAAGCTGGAGACAAACACCACCATAAAAGAAGGCATCTAGCATTCTGTAGAACTCACTAAATGAAAGCAAAAACATTTAAAGAAAGCAACTTACACCAACTAGATAAGAGTCTGCTTTGCAAACACCCAGAGTGAATACGAGACCAGACCTCCAGCAAGATTTGAACAATTTTCTACAATCCTGTGAAGTAGGTTAAAGAGACTGCATGACAACAATCTATGTTTTCTTGAAAGCATACAAAAGGAATGCTCAGAAAAACCTGAATGGCTCTGATGTGCCAATCACACACTGTAGGCTTCCTAAAGCGGGAAGAGCAAAGCATTTGAACTTTCAGAACCAATCTTCAATTATATAAAAATTCATGAGTTGAAGGGAGAGGATCCAGAAGTCTTTTTCTAATAACAATCATCACCTCCTCTTCCTCTCCTGTTAAAATATTACTACTACTTTCACCATGGCAATGTATCACAACCATCACTGCAAGAGGTGATTCAAGATCAAATATAAATGCAAATGCCTTAAAAATAAGAGGATCAGACAAGGCTAATGAAAACTACACTGAGAATATTTCTTAGCTATCAGATTTGCAAAAATCCACAAGTCAAATACAATACTATATTGGTACAGTTGTGGGGATACAGACATTCTCCTAACTAACAGCACTCTCCTACAATGATGGATAGAATACAAAATTATATTACCTGTGTAGAAGGCAAGTTGGCAATATCTAGCAAAATTACAAATACATTTTACCTTTAACTCAGTAATACCATATCTGGGAGTGTATCCTACACAGTTCTTCTGTGTATTTTTGCCATCTCGTCTTAATATCTTCTGCTTCTGTTAGGTACATGCCAGTTTTTTAAATGGCTGAGTAATATTCCATTGTATGTATGTACTGCATATTCTTTATCCATTCACCCAGCCATGTCTTGGCCATTGTGAAGAGTTCCGCAGTGACAGTACACATTCAACATTCTTCACTGCAGCATAGTTAGTGAAAAGTGAAAATTCAAATGCTTAACCACCACCTAGTTTACTACATTATAGTACACATCCACACAATGCAATACAATGAAGCTGCGAAGAAGAATGAGAGTGCTCTTTAAATACTGATATGGAAAGACAGCTGGGACACATTATGTGAAAAGAGCAAGGTACCAAAGAAGGTATTCTGTATGTATCATTACAGCTAAGACAAGGGGAAAAAAGAAAAATACTAACATCTGTTTTCATTTTTACACAAAAACACTAAAAGAACACACCATAAAAATGGTTACAGAAAAAAAGTAAAACTAGAAAACACGGGAAATGAGTGGAGGCAAAACTTCTCATTGTTACACTCTAAAAATAAACATTTGAGCTTTAAATTGAGAAATTATTAACCTTAAAAATTTACACAACACTTCAAAAATATTCATAATGAAAACTGTACTGTGCTTATATATAATGTAAAATAGTACAATTTATTTATTACTTCTATTTTATTTTAGTGAATATAGGGAGGAATATACATTTAGAAGTGTTTAACCAGGTTCCTCCAACTATTTTTCCAATCAATTCTTTTATGTTCCTTAAAAATGAATTTTCATACCACAAAGGTTTTGAGTAAGAACTACAGTACCCAAAGAGAATATCCAACTTCCTTATATTAGAAGATAGGAGGATATTCATAAGGCCATATTTTTTTCAAAGTTTAACCAAACCCTGAAGGTACTGTCTCCGCAAAAATTGAATAAGAGCCCAGAAATACTGCAAAAGATACTCTTAAAGTTTGCTTAAGGTTACCACTTCAATAGGCAGTTGCCCTAGACATATTCTATCTTATTTAGGCTACTGGAACATATGGACACAGGAACATGGTTTTTCACTTTAATTATTTCTGCTACTGGTTGTCACATGGCATTGGGCTATTTGGGAGTCAAAAAGCACCAAAATAACCATTTAGTTATTCATCAACAAGGATCATGGCTTAAACCATATTATAACTAGACTCTGAAAAATGCAGAGTTCAATAAATACAATCAATCACAAAGTATCATGTCACAATAAAATTATTAATACATACTTTAAAATGCCAAGCCCATAAATTCCAGGGATATCCCAAATCACCATAAAGTCCATTTTAATGTAAAAGACATTTACTGGGAAAACTATGATCAGCATTTTAAGAGGATGAGCTAAATAAAGAATTTTATATGTAGCAAATACAGTCTGTATTACTTTTCCTAGAGTTGCTATAACATTACCACAAACTAGGTGGCTTAAACCAAGCACTTTAAAGTGGCTTTAAAGTGAGGCTTTAAACCATTGGCTTAAACCAATGACCACAAAACAAGGAGCTGTGGCTGCCCGGGCACAGGAGGGCCTAGAGGAGCTATCCCACATTGAAGGTCAGAAAGGGCGGCGGTGAGGAGATACCCCTCGTCCAAGGTAAGGAGCAATGGCTGCGCTTTGCTGGAGCAGCCGTGAAGAGATACCCCACGCCCAAGGTAAGAGAAACCCAAGTAAGACGGTAGGTGTTGCAAGAGGGCATCAGAGGGCAAACACACTGAAACCATACTCACAGAAAACTAGTCAATCTAATCACACTAGGACCACAGCCTTGTCTAACTCAATGAAACTAAGCCATGCCTGTGGGGCAAACCAAGATGGCGGGTCATGGTGGAGAGATCTGACAGAATGTGGTCCACTGGAGAAGGGAATGGCAAACCACTTCAGTATTCTTGCCTTGAGAACCCCATGAACAGTATGAAAAGGCAAAATTATAGGATACTGAAAGAGGAACTCCCCAGGTCAGTAGGTGCCCAATATGCTACTGAGATCAGTGGAGAAATAACTCCAGAAAGAATGAAGGGATGGAGCCAAAGCAAAAACAATACCCAGCTGTGGATGTGACTGGTGATAGAAGTAAGGTCCGATGCTGTAAAGAGCAATTTTGCATAGGAACCTGGAACGTCAGGTCCATGAATCAAGGCAAATTGGAAGTGGTCAAACAAGAGATGGCACGAGTGAATGTTGACATTCTAGGAATCAGCGAGTGGGGGATTAGGACAGGCAAGTGAGCGGGGACGTTCCGGCTGCGTGCCACCAGCCTTTCCGAGCGGAGCCTAGACCGCCGAGCTGAGGGAACCAAAGAGGCTGCTGAGGATGACCGCCGGGAGGCGATTCGGCCAGCCTGCCTGCCTGGACGTGGCTGGGCGCGGCTGTTCTACAA
>NW_011493551.1:1650902-1651859 GCF_000754665.1 Bison bison bison | reverse complement strand
ACCCAGAGAATGTCCATATGAGTTTAACCATGAGAGACTGGCTAAAAACAAAAACTTTGGTATTGGCTACTCTCTTGCAGCTTTAACAAAGGGCTTTGTATATCTTGATTGTGTAATTTTTAAAATTTCACCTCCCTTGAACTGGAATCTAAAAATTCTACCAAAAAATTATTTTGAAAATGACTTTTAAAATAAATTCTGCCAAACATTTATTTAAAGAGCTTTTTGAAGATGGTGAACATTTGGTAAATGCTTGCTTTGGCGTTTCACATGCCTAAAAGAGACTATTTTCCATGAACAGAACATTTTAGGTAAATATTCCTTCTAGATAATACATCATAGAAAGTGGAGGAAAAGTACCTTTTCTTGAAAACTGTTTTGATGTAAAATGCCATGTACACTGGCTTTAGTTAGAATTTATGGAGCTTAATTACATTATATCTTCAGTAGGCATGTGTAAAAAAAAAAAAAAAGGAATCAGCGAACTGAAATGGACTGGAATGGGTGAATTTAACTCAGATGACCATTATATCTACTACTGCGGGCAGGAATCCCTCAGAAGAAATGGCGTGGCCATCATGGTCAACAAAAGAGTCCGAAATGCAGTACTTGGATGCAATCTCCAAAACGACAGAATGATCTCTGTTCGTTTTCAAGGCAAACCATTCAATATCAGAGTAATCCAAGTCTATGCCCCAACCAGTAACGCTGAAGAAGCTGAAGTTGAACGGTTCTATGAAGACCTACAAGACCTTTTAGAACTAACACCCAAAACAGATGTCCTTTTCATTATAGGGGACTGGAATGCAAAAGCAGAAGTCAAGAAACACCTGGAGTAACAGGCAAATTTGGCCTTTGAATACGGAATGAAGCAGGGCAAAGACTAATAGAGTTTTGCCAAGAAAATGCACTGGTCATAACAAACACCCTCTTCCAACAACACAAGAGAAGACTCTA
>NW_011493551.1:1649831-1650802 GCF_000754665.1 Bison bison bison | reverse complement strand
GGAATGAGGTTAGTGACACTGTACAGGAGACAGGGATCAAGACCATCCCCATGGAAAAGAAATGCAAAAAAGCAACATGGCTGTCTGGGGAGGCCTTACAAATAGCTGTGAAAAGAAGCGAAGCGAAAAGCAAAGGAGGAAAGGAAAGGTATAAACATCTGAATGCAGAGTTCCAAGAATAGCAAGAAGAGATAAGAAAGCCTTCTTCAGCGATCAGTGCAAAGAAACAGGGGAAAACAACAGAATGAGAAAGACTAGGGATCTCTTCAAGAAAATCAGAGATACCAAAGGAACATTTCATGCAAAGATGGGCTCAGTAAAGGACAGAAATGGTATGGACTTAACAGAAGCAGAAGATATTAAGAAGAGATGGCAAGAATACACAGAAGAACTGTACAAAAAAGATCTTCACGACCCAGATAATCACGATGGTGTGATCACTGACCTAGAGCCAGACATCCTGGAATGTGAAGTCCAGTGGGCCTTAGAAAGCATCACTACGAACAAAGCTAGTGGAGGTGATGGAATTCCAGTAGAGCTATTCCAAATCCTGAAAGATGATGCTGTCAAAGTGCTGCACTCAATATGCCAGCAAATTTGGAAAACTCAGCAGTGGCCACACGACTGGAAAAGGTCAGTTTTCATTCCAATCCCAAAGAAAGGTAATGCCAAAGAATGCTCAAACTACTGCACAATTGCACTGATCTCACACGCTAGTAAAGTAATGCTCAAAATTCTCCAAGCCAGGCTTTAGCAATACATGAACCGTGAACTTCCAGATGTTCAAGCTGTTTTTAGAAAAGGCAGAGGAACCAGAGATCAAATTGCCAACACCCGCTGGATCATGGAAAAAGCAAGAGAGTTCCAGAAAAACATCTATTTCTGCTTTACTGACTATGCCAAAGCCTTTGACTGTGTGGATCACAATAAACTGTGGAAAATTCTGAAAGAGATGGGAATACCAGACCACC
>NW_011493551.1:1649115-1649731 GCF_000754665.1 Bison bison bison | reverse complement strand
TTGAGAAATCTATATGCAGGTCAGGAAGCCACAGTTAGAATTGGACATGGAACAACAGACTGGTTCCAAATAGGAAAAGGAGTTCGTCAAGGCTGTATATTGTCACCCTGCTTATTTAACTTATATGCAGAGTACATCATGAGAAACGCTGGACTGGAAGAAGCACAAGCTGGAATCAAGACTGCCGGGAGAAATATCAATAACCTCAGATATGCAGATGACACCACCCTTATGGCAGAAAGTGAAGAGGAATTAAAAAGCCTCTTGATGAAAGTGAAAGTGGAGAGTGAAAAAGTTGGCTTAAAGCTCAACATTCAGAAAATGAAGATCATGGCATCCAGTCCCATCACTTCATGGCAAATAGATGGGGAAACAGTGGAAACAGTGTCAGACCTTATTTTTCTGGGCTCCAAAATCAGTGCAGATGGTGACTGCAGTCATAAAATTAAAAGATGCTTACTCCTCGGAAGGAGGAGTTATGACCAACCTAGACAGCTATTCAAAAGCAGAGACATTATTTTGCCAACAAAGGTTCGTCTAGTGAAGGCTATGGTTTTTCCTGTGGTCATGTATGGATGTGAGAGTTGGACTGTGAAGAAGGCTGAGTGCCGAAGAA
>NW_011493551.1:1643617-1649008 GCF_000754665.1 Bison bison bison | reverse complement strand
CAGTCCATTCTGAAGGAGATCATCCCTGGGATTTCTTTGGGAGGAATGATGCTAAAGCTGAAACTCCAGTACTTTGGCCACCACCTCATGCGAAGAGTTGACTCATTGGAAAAGACCCTGATGCTGTGAGGGATTGGGGGCAGGAGGAGAAGGGGACGACAGAAGATGAGATGGCTGGATGGCATCACTGACTCGATGGACATGAGTCTGAGTGAACTCCGGGAGCTGGTGATGGACAGGGAGGCCTGGCGTGCTGCGATTCATGGGGTCGCAAAGAGTCCGACACGACTGAGCGACTGATCTGATCTGAGGTGGCTTAAAATAGTTGAAATGTACTCCCTCATAGTTCTGGAGACTAGAAGGTGTTGGCAGGTCTAAGTTCCCTCCAAAAGCTCTAAGGATGAATTCTTCCTTGCTTCTGCAGAGTCCGGTGGTTGCCAGAAATCCCATGGTGTTCCTTGGCTTGTAACTCCAACCTGTGCCTCTGTCTTCACATGGTCAACTTCCCTGTCTGTATCCAAATTTCCCTCTTCCTACTAGAATACCAGTTACTGGATTAGGGCTCACCCTAATCTAGAATGAGCTCTTCTTAACTTGATTACAACTGCAAACACTGTTATTTCCAAATAAAGGCACATTCACAGATACTAGGAGTTAGGACTTATACCTTTCTGGGAGATACAATTCAACTCATAACATGGTCCAAATAAGTCAATTTCTTCAAAAGTAGACCACCTAGAATTATGTGTGGAATATTTACAGATTTTGCTTAACCAGTATCCATTTCCCTTTCTTAGATAATAGCATCCAAGTTTCTTTTAAGAGTCAATCTGCTCCTTCTTCAAGCCATGCTGCTGCTGCTGCTAAGTCACTTCCACGGTGTCTGCCTCTGTGCAACCCCATAGACGGCAGCCCACCAGGCTCCGCCATCCCTGGGATTCTCCGGGCAAGAACACTGGAGTGGGTTGCCATTTCCTTCTCCAATGTATGAAAGTCAAAAGTGAAAGTGAAGTCGCTCAGTCACGTCCAACTCTTCGTGACCCCATGGACTGCAGCCTACCAGGCTCCTCCATCCATGGGACTTTCCAGGCAAGAATACTAGAGTGGGCTGCCACTGTCTTCTCCTTCAAGCCATAAGGCAGGGCTAAATTAAAGCCTCTTTCCAAAGTCAGGGATCTGTCACTGGTTGGGTCAGAGAATCACACTCCACGGCACGGGCCTCAGTGACTGGTTCAGGGATAGGCCACATAACCCAAGCCTGGCCATAAATCCTTCCATCCTCCCAATTTGGCTAGTGCTATACAGAAAGAGTGGGAAGCCAATGGCACCCCACTCCAGTACTCTTGCCTGGAAACTCCCATGGACGGAGAAGCCTGGTGGGCTGCAGTCCATGGGGTCGCAAAGAGTCAGACAGGACTCAGTAACTTCCCTTTCATTTTTCCCTTTCATGCATTGGAGAAGGAAATGGCAACCCACTCCAGTGTTCTTGCCTGGAAAATCCCAAGGACGGTGGAGCCTGGTGGGCTGCAGTCAATGGGGTCACACAGAGTCGGACACGACTGAAGCGACTTAGCAGCAGCAGCATACAGAAAGAGACGATGTGGATTTTTGTAATTATTTAACTCTAAACTTGCCATTGATTATCTTTACCATACCTGCCCAAAAAGGAAGCCAAAGAAGAAAGAAATGCTTAGAGATGGAGACAAGGAGATATTTCTGATGATGTAAGACTTCTGGATCCAGTCATATCAGAACGTAGCTTTAGCTTTGCTCTGTTAACGTCCTGTTTATAATCCTAAAAAATGACTTTTTTTTTTTAATGACCTTTTTGACTTTGATTAATTTGAACTGGGTTTCTGAACTTGCAACAGAAACGAGCTCTGATAGTTACTGGCAAAATACTGCCATACAATTGAAAACAAGGCCTCACTTTTTTCAGTCATTTTCTCAAACTTGTCAAATAGACTGGAAGAGCCAGTAGACAAAGAATAGCTTATATTCATGTCCATTCTCTGTCCATCACACCATCTGCCATGAGGGTTTTTAAATCTAAATGTTATAAACAAATTCATTCATGCTTGTTAAAGTATGACTCTGTGAACTCCTCACAGCAAAATATAAACAATATTAAGGAACTCTCAGAGTTATAAAAACCTAAGTATCAATATTTAAAAATAAAGCATTCACAAAACCTTTTCCTATCCAAAGACACTCCCCATGTCCACCATCACCATATGCTGGCCAGAGTGGAACAAAGTCATACTGAAATATCTCTTTCTTGCCATATCACCACTTCGAGAACATTCATGATAGTCCTGCCTTTTAATATGGCTATCATTGTTCATGATTCATTTGTTTCTATCTCAAGCAAACTGTGTCAAACACACACATTATTTAAAAAAAAAAAATGTTTCTGGACTTTTTGAAAAAAAAAAAAAAGAAAAAAAGAAAACAAGTATTTTTTACTCTAAATACTCTTCTAGTCTACCTGTTTGACACCTCCAACTTTTACCATTTGTCTCTGGAAAATGCCCAGCCCTTTCCTATTACTTTTGCTGATACTTCAGAAAATTCAAATACATACATACATTCTGAATACAAAGGAAAAGATTACATTTTGAAGTGAAACAAAACAAAATACAGAAATAATGTTTCACCTGCTGGGTCGTACTTGTGTTGCCACAAAATTCACATGCACAGAAAATTAGTCTCTAGTAGGAGAAGGCAATGGCACCCCACTCCAGTATTCTTGCCTGGAAAATCCCATGGATGGAGGGCCTGGTGGGCTGTAGTCCATGGGGTCGCTGAGGGTTGGACACAACTGAGCGACTTCACTTTCACTTTTCACTTTCATGCATTGGAGAGGAAATGCAACCCACTCCAGTGTTCTTGCCTGGAGAATCCCAGGGACGGGGGAGCCTCGTGGGCTGCCGTCTGTGGGGTCACACAGAGTCAGACATGACTGAAGTGACTTAGCAGCAGCAGCAGCAGCAGCTAGTAATAAAGTGGTTCTTGACCCATCCAACTACCCTTAGAAATCACTGTGTTAAAGCTATTGAAGGTACCATAATTGTGTTCAAAATGTCTGCACTCCTTCTTTCTCAAACTAATTTTGTTTTTCCTTAAATAATTCGAGTCACTTCAAAAGAACACTATCTCCTCCTCAATTTCATTGTATTAATTCAAAGTAGTTTTCTACCTTTCCACAAATATTTACTGGGCATCCACTATGTGCCAGTCACTTGCCAAGTACTTAAAATACAAAGAGAAATGTGACATGGTTGCCGACTTCAAGAGTTTTGCAAGCCAGAAGAAGCAGAATTAGAGACAGAAAGATAAGAAGGTAAATAAAGTAGTACAGTGTTTGCACACTAGAAAAACAGTGGCCTGTATTTTATGGTCAGAGGACTTGAGAAATCAGAGAGCAAGGACTGGGCAGCATATACACAGAAAGGTTAAGCAGACTGGGATAATTAATAAGGATCTTACATGCTCCTTATAGTAACTTTATTCTAAATGCCCGTGGTTTTTCAACTCCAGTGAGTACAAGAAGACTCACTTGAGATACCTGTTAAAAATAGATTCCTATGCCCCATCTAAGAAGACTATGATTCAGCAAATCTGAGGCAGGACTCCACATTTTCAAATGCTATAGTTATCTCATTCAAAGTCAATATTTTGAAACAAAGCTTTAGATAGGTATTTTTCTCGAGTTTCCCAAGTAGTTCTAGGAGTGAGGAGAATGTTGGGGAAACATTCACATTCACAGCCTCAAACTTCATTGCTCTGTAGGTCACACTATCATTAGCTGAGTGAGAAACCAGAGTGCACAGGGGCTAAAAGAGAACCATGGTGATTCAACTACAGAAACTGACCGAGAACACACAAAACAATTCCCAGTGCTGAGTCCAGCTAAGGCTGGGCAGCGTAAATCTGTTGTAGCATCAACCTGCACAGTTGTTTTTCCACTTGTAAAATTAAAATAATACCCACCTATTGAAGTTATTATGAAGATTAAATTACATGTGATAACAGATGTAAAAACACACAGGGATTATGGTATATTGGAATTTAAGATCTCAAAATTTTCAAATAAGGTATAGGAGATGGTGTTGGAAACAGATGTCTGTTCTTTTTATTTCAAGATTACTTAAGTCCTTCAGTCTACTTCAATCATGTTTGCGGGCTGACCTGGTATCATGAACCAATAATTATAATGCTGTTTCTTAGTGAAAAATATAAAATAGAAAAAGCCAAAAATGCAAAATAAAAGGAACTTTTTAACACCCAGATGGGCACTCTATATTAATACTGTACTTGGTACTCAAGAAGGTTACTGAAAGATTCACTAAGAAAGAATGAAAGGAGTGAACGCCTTATAGTAGTGAGTCTATTTTCTCAACTCACTAAATCCTCCCCATGCTAGATTTTGTTATGTTTCTTTCTGTACCGTATCTTCCCAGTCAAATCATCCCTCCCCATTTCCATAGGGCCAGAGAATCTAGCTTTTAATTTGCTTACCCATAGCAAGCTACTAATATCTGTTCCCCTTAGAAAAATATAGTGTTTCTAGAACTTAAAAAAAAAAAAAAAGTTGTTACTTTAGTAAGGACTTTTTTGGACAAAAACCCAAACTAAATAGCTCTGAGCAAAAAAAGATAGTTATTAACTCTCAAGTAAGGTTTTTAGAACTCCCTTCATGAACAGTTGGATCCAAATGCAAATATGTATTTCTCTCCCCATCCATCGCTGTGTCTGTCTTGCACAGAAGCACACCACTTCACTTGCAGGCAGGATATCCCCTCATGGTAGCTGCTTCCTGCTCATAAGCTAGTAGCTTAGCTGCCCCAGAGAAAAAGAGATCTTTCCCAAGAATGCCACCAGCCAGTCTCAAGGCTGATCCCCCACTCACTGTGACCAACAGCCAGGCATAAGTCACAGAAGTGAGTGAATCAGATTCATCCAAACCTCACTGAACTCAAAAATATTTGTTAGAAGTGGCTCCCTAAAGGTAAGCCAAGGTACTGCTGCCAAAAGAGAAAGGAAAAGATTCTGAGAGGACAAAAACAAGATATGCAATATAAAATACTTGATAAAACAAATACATCCTTATTCACCAAAATAAGGGAGAAAAAACTGAGGGGAAAAACTAAAGATCTAATTTACATGATTCAGTTCAGTTCAATTCAGTTCAGTCACTCAGTCGTGTCTCTTTGTGACCCCGTGAATTGCAGCACGCCAGGCCTCCCTGTCCATCACCAACTCCCGGAGTTCACTCAGACTCATGTCCATCGAGTCAGTGATGCCATCCAGCCATCTCATCCTCTGTCGTCCCCTTCTCCTCCTGCCCCCAATCCCTCCCAGCATCAGAGTCTTTTCCAATGAGTCAAC
>NW_011493551.1:1631138-1643517 GCF_000754665.1 Bison bison bison | reverse complement strand
ATTCCTTCCAAAGAAATCCCAGGGCTGATCTCCTTCAGAATGGACTGGTTGGATCTCCTTGCAGTCCAAGGGACTCTCAAGAGTCTTCTCCAACACCACAGTTCAAAAGCATCAATTCTTCGGCACTCAGCCTTCTTCACAGTCCAACTCTCACATCCATACATGACCACTCGAAAAACCACAGCCTCAACTAGACAGACCTTTGTTGGCAAAGTAATGTCTCTGCTTTTCAATATGCTATCTAGGTTGGTCATAACTTTCCTTCCAAGGAGTAAGCGTCTTTTAATTTCATGGCTGCAGTCACCATCTGCAGTGATTTTCGAGCCCCCAAAAATAAGGTCTGACACTGTTTCCACTGTTTCCCCATCTATTTCCCATGAAGTGATGGGACCAGATGCCATGATCTTCGTTTTCTGAATGTTGAGCTTTAAGCCAACTTTTTCACTCTCCACTTTCACTTTCATCAAGAGGCTTTACAGATTACAATTATCTAAAAGCCTACAGGCTCTGAAGTCAGATACTCCCAGATTCAAATTACCAGTTTCATCACATTTATTATTTAACCATTCTAATTCTCTGTTCTTCAAGGTTAAAAAAAAAAAAAAAAAAAAGCTATCACACTATTTGCAGGTTGACTGTACAGATTAAATGAAACATGTTAACTATATACTGTGTGCTTGATGAATATCTACCGTCATGAACACTTACATGAAGAAGTCAAACTGATGTTTCCTAAGGTAGATTGCCAATGGACCCAATTATTCACCCCTTCATGTATCTAGGCCCTATGCTATGTACATTTATAATTCTCTTCTCCTATCTCCCTAGGCTCAATCACGTGATCTGTCTTAGCCCATGAATATACTAGCAGAAAGTACATAACCAGGGGCTTTTAAAATTGCTTCATTATTTCTGCTTGCTTTGTGTACTTCTGCCATGCCACAACAGATCCAAAGTGGCCTGCTAAAGACTAATAAGAAAGGTGAACAGTCTAGTTACTGTTGTCATCCTAACTTATGTCAACCTACATCGGTCAACTCATCCCCAGACATGAAGCAAATTCAGTCAAGCTACCTAGACAATCCAGAGTTGATTATATGAAAAAAGAAGCTAAAATATGTATTAAAAAAAAAACTTTAATGAATCAGAGATAAGTAATTTACCTGGTAAAAAATTAAGTTAATGGTCATAAAGATGTTCACTGAACTGGGAAGAATATATGAACACAGGGAGAACTTCAACAGAGATGAAAAATATAAGCATAACAAATAGAAGTCATGGAGCTGAAAAGCATAATAACGGAAGTGAAAAATATACTAGAAGAGTTCAAAAGCACATTAAATGAAGCAGAATAAAAGATGAGTTAACTCAAAGACAAGATAGTGGAATTCACCCAATCAGAGCAACAAAAAGAGAAAAGAATGAAAAAAAGTGAAAATAGCTTAAAGAATTTATGGGATAGCATTAAATGGACTAATAGTCACATCATACAGACCCCAGAAAAAGAACAGAGATGGGTAAAAGCCTTATTTGAAAAAAATAAAGGCTGAAAACTTCCTTAACAGGGAAGGAAACAAACATCCAGATCTAGAAAGGCCAGAGACTTCCAAGCAAGGAGTCCAAAAAGACCCACACCAAGACACATTATAACTAAAATGCCAAGAGAGAGACTATTAAAAGCAGCAAGACAAAAACAACTTGTTACATAAAAGGAAACCTCGATAAGCCTATCAGCAGATGTTTCAGCAAAAACTTTACATGCCAGAAGGGAGTGGAACAATATATTCGAAGTGCTAAAAGAAAAAAACCTCCAATTAATAATACTCTACCCAGAAAAGTTATTATTCAGACTGAAGGAGAGAGAAAGAATTTTCCAGACAAGTAACAGTTAAATTCTTCATCACCACTAAACTGGCTCTAGAAGAAACGTTAAAGGGACTTTTTTAAGCTGAAAAGAAAGGCTGCTAATTAGTAACAAGAACACACATGAAAGAATAAACCTCACTGAAAAGGTAAATATACATTAGAAATAGCAGTGGATTAATTACTTACAAAGTTATCAAGAAGGCTGAAAAACAAACAAAAAAATAAACACTAAGATTATAATGACTGGCTATAAAAGCAGTTTCAAGAGGGAAGTTCATAGCAATAAATGACAATGTCAAAAAACAAAACTCTCAGGACATCCAACTTGACATGCAAGAACTAGAAAAAGAACAAAGCTCAGAAGAAAGGAAATAAGAAAGATTACAGGAGAAGTAAGTTAAATACAGACTAAAAAGACAACAAAGAAGATCAACAAAACCAACAGGTGGATCAAAAGGTAATCTTTCAAAATTGACAAACCTCTAGCTAGACACACCAAAAGAAAGAGAGGACTCAAATAAATAAAATTAGAAATCAAAGCGGAGATATTACAACCAATACTACAGAAATACAAAGGATTCTAAGAGACTACTATGAACTACTATATACCAACAAATTGGACAACCTATAAAAGACAGATAAATCCCAAGAAAAGTGTAACCTACCAACAATGAAACCGCAATGAAAAGTAAAATCTGCACAGACTGGATACTACAAGGTAACTGAATCAGTAATTAAAAAAAAAAAAAACTTTCAACAACAAAAGTTTAGGACCAGATACCTTCACAAGCGAATTCTACCAAACATTCAAAGAATAAGTAACAGTCCTTCTGAAATGTCAAAAACAGAAGAGGAGGGAACTCTGCCAAACTCATCTTGTAAAACTAGTATTCTGATATGAAAAGCAAACAAGAACTCCACAAGGAAAGAAATTACAGGCCAATATTTCTGATGAACAGGATGCAAAAATCCTCAATGAAATGTCAGAATGAATTCAACAATACATTAAAATACAACAATATATAAAAATACACACCATGATCAAGTGGGATTTATTCCAGGGATACAAAGATGGTTCATCATCTACCAATCAGTTAATGTGATACACCAGTATTAGCAAAATGAAGGATAAAAATCATATGATCATTTCAACTGTCCAACACCAGCTCTGGGAGTTGGTGTTGGACAGGGAAGCCCAGCGTGCATGAGGTCGCAAAGAGTTGGACACGTCTGAGCAACTGAACTGACTGAACTGATCGTCTCAACAAATGCAGAAAATATCATCTGACAAAATCTAACACCCATTTATAATAAAACAAACAAACAAACAAAAAAAACAAGTATAGTTGAAATGTACTTCAACATAAAAGAGACCATATACGACAAGCCCAAAGGTAATATCATACTCAACAAGGGAAAGGTGAAAGCTTCTAAGATCAGAAACAAGACAAGGATGCCCACTCTCATCACTTTTATTCAACACAGAAGTTCTAGAGAAATTAGGCAAGAAAAAGCAATAAAAGGCATCCAAATAGCAAAGGAGGAAGTAAAACTGTCACCATTTGCAGACGACATGATACTGAAAACCCTAAAGACTCCTATCAAAAGACTGTTAGAATAAACAAATTCAGTAAAGTTGCAGGATACAAAATCAATACACAAAAATCTGCTGTTTATATACACTAATGATAAACTCTATGGAAGAGAAATCAGCAATATACAGATTCAATGCAATCCCTTTTAAAAGTTCCAATAGTATTTTTCACAGGCATAAAACAAACAATCCTAAATTTGAATCAAAAAAGACCCCGAAGAGCCATAGCAATCTTGAGGAAGAACAAAGCTGGAGGCATCACATTTCCTGATTTCTAGTTATAGTACAAAGCTAGAGCAATTAAAACAGTACGGTACTGGTATAAGAGTAGAAACATAGATCAACAGATGGGAGAAAATATTTTCAAATAATATATCTGATAAGAGCTAACAAGCAAAATTTATAAGGAACGCATACAACTCAAAAGCAAAAAAACCCAATAACAAATCCCTACAATTTGATTAAAGAATGGGCAGAAGATATGAATAGACATCTTTCCAAACGAGACATTACAGATGGCCAGCTGGACATCGAAAGATGTTCTATACCATTAAGCACCAGGGAAAGGCAAATCAAAATCACAATAAGATAGCACCCCCACATCTGTCAGAAGGGCTATTAGCAAAAAGACAAGAAAAAACAGACATCAGTAAGGATGCTAAAAAAAAAAAAAAAAAAAGGAGCCCTTCTGTACCACTGCTAAGAAAGTAAACTGGTGCAGCCACTGTGGAAAACAGTATGAAGGTTCCTCAAAAAATTTAAAAAGAGAATTACCATATGATCCAGCAATTCCACTTCTGGGTATTTTTCAAAGAAAATAAAAATGCTAATTCAAAAAGATGTATGTCAGAAATTCCCTGGTAGTCCAATGAGTAGGACTCTGTGCTTTCACAGCTGAGGACCCAGGTTCGATCCCTGGTCAGGGAACTAAGATCCCACAGCCACACAAAAAGGCAAAAAAATTATGCCCATGAGCTGCAACCATTGAACCCTCGAGCCGCAACTACTGAAGCCTGCATGCCCTAGAGCCTGTGCTCCACAGTAAGGGAAGCCTCTGCAAGAAGAGGCCCATGGCCCTCAACTAGAGAGCAGACCCTGCGCTCCACAGCTAGAGAAAGCCATGTGCAACCAAGACTTGGTGCAGCCAAAAATCAATTATAATAATAAAAAAAAGAATGAAATCTTGCCATTTGTGAAAACATGGATGGACTCATGGCATCATGCTACATGAAATAAGTCAGAGAAAGAAAAATACCCTATAAGCTCTGTTAGATTTGAAATAATTGAACAAACAAGCAAACAGACAACTAACCAAGCTCGCAGAGAGAAAAGACTGGAGATTGTCAAGAGTGGAGGTGGAGTAGAGGGCAGGGTGGTGGGTGGGAGAAACGGGCAAAGTCTTAAAAAAATAAAACAATAAACAAAAGAAAATTCATTTACACTATTTTATATGAAATGCAGATTATAGCTATTATTAGCTAAGTGAAGCCAAGTTTCTCTCACCTTGTGTTTAGCTAATATTCTTAGTACGAAAAGTTACCAATATTATTTTGCATGAGTTTTAGGAGCTATTGCCCATTCCTTACACATCTTGCTTTGTCCTTAAACAGTACAAAGACAAACATCTTTGAGTACATTATTTACCATTTTATAAGACAAACAGGTTTGAGTACATAATTTAGCTTAGCTCTCTTACCCTGCTATACACAATGTGAATATTCTATTTCCTAATGGATTTCATGTCAACTGTCTCCACACTATTCAACAGTAAAAATCAACACAGTAATTTTTCTTAAAATACTATAATTAGGTTCTCCAAGACCTTCTCATTTTACAAATAAGGAAACCAAGATACAGAGAGATTAAGTGATGCATTTGCTTAAAAATCATACAGTCGTAGTCATACTTATGCCAGAACCCAGTGCTCTTGCCATGAGGTTTTACCCACTCCATTCCACTGACCAAGATGCAACTACTGTTTAACCTAATACAATATTTTGTGTTTTTTTAACTTAGGAAGAAAACATGTAGAGGCTCTCTTAGTTGGCAAAAACCAAAAACTGAAAATGTTTTTGCTATTCTATCCTGTAGGATATACCAACAGATGTAATGTTAATAACACACGTTACTACCATTACAGAGAAATTGTAAATATGCAAACGTTTTGGACAGACCAAACAGTGCAACTTAAAATCCAGAGAGATCAATCCAGAGAGATCACTGCTCTCTATTGCAAAAAATATTTAAAAGAAATTAAACTGTATTATTTTCAGAATATATCCAAAGCACAAATCTTATGGATCAGAAAGTTTATTTTAAGGCCATCTATTATTTATTAAGCAAAGACAAAGCTCTTTGCCTCCTTCTCAATCGTCGCAACCTTCCTACACAGTATTTACTACAGAAATAAACTGAAATTTCTCTCATCTCGTGGCTGGTAAAGTGTGAAGATAAATTTGTACCCAAGTCTGCCTGACTCTGACTCAAAGCCATGTTTTAGTATTGCTTTAATATATGTTTCCAAAATGGGCCTGTTATTCTTATTATATCCAAGTATTTTCAAAATGGGCCTGTGAATGTGGTTAACAGTTGGAGAACTGAGAGGAATTAAACTTCTGAATGAAGAGCACATTTAATTATCTCTTCTATTTATCAAGATACAATCTTTAAAGGGTTAACTAGATATGGCTAATATTTGAAATGCATTTAAATTTATCCCCAAAGTTATTTTTTTAACATTATGTGTCTTATCTATTAAAAGTTCAAATAGTCTTCATATGCTGCTAAGTCGCTTCAGTCGTGTCCGACTCTGTGCGACCCCATAGACGGCAGCCCACCAGGCTCCCCCGTCCCTGGGATTCTCCAGGCAAGAACACTGGAGTGGGTTGCCATTTCCTTCTCCAAGTAACCTGGTGTAAAAAAATAGTCCATCACCAAATAAATGGATAAAGAAGATGCAGTATACATCTACAAAAGAATATTACTCAGCCATAAAAAAGAATGATATGTCGTCATTTGCAGTAACACGGATGGACTTGGAGAGCATTATGCTAAGTGAAATAAGTCAGACAGAGAAATACAAATATCGTATGATACCACTTATATGCGGAATCTAAAAATACAGCAAACTAAGAAAAACAAGAAGCAGATTCACACATAAAGAGAACAAACTAGCAGTTTTCAGTGGAGAGAGCAGAGAGATAATATAGGACTAGGGAAATTTTAAAAAGCTACTATGGGATTATATGAAATTATGTACGTGAAACTTTTGAAAATTGTAAAGCACTAAAGAATTTAAAGAATCATTCGACTTTTAAAATTCATAAATAGATAAAAGCCAGAGAAGACACAAAACTATTTCCTTGCAGTACCTCTAAATAAAATTGTTTTATGAACTTAATTAACAATGATGCAAATAGAAAATAGTCACTGAAAAAATAAAGCTCAATGAATATATTTATCACTAATCTCTGTCTAGTTAATTTCATTCCCTTAACTATGACCAACATTTTTCTACTTCTAAAGTCATTCTTATCTCCATGGGCTTCTGAAGATGTCTGTTTCCTGAGACTAAAATACACACACATATTTTTTTTTAATTAGTTCAGTTTACTTCTCATTTGATGTATTCCAAACATAAATAGATTTATGTTATGCGCACAAAAAGAAAGGAAAAAAATGTGTGTAAGAAAATGAAGATATATAGAGCAGGGAAGAAAACTGAATGAAAAGCTACATCATGCAAAAGCAAGTTACTCACTTCTAAAAGAACGTTCTTGGCAGAATCCTAGGCTACATTATTGTATCAAACACTTGAAATTCCTATTCTGTCATCTGAGAGCAACTATCCTTTTAACATCAAGTTTTATAGAATGCAGCTTATTTCATAATCCAATTATATATAACAGCAACAATATCATTACTATCACTGCTTATACTTCTCAAGTCACAGAAACTAGACATCAGTGGCAGCATGATTTAACAACAGATCCTTCTGTTTCTTCATATAGCCTTTACTTTTTATCTTTTCTGCTTCTAACTGGATACATACTCATATTCTTCAAATCAGCTGATTTTCTCTCGATAAAAAATATCTCAGTTCATTTCAGTCCCTCAGTTGTGTCCGATTCTTTGTGACCCCATGGACTGCAGCATGCCAGGCTTCCCTGTCCATCACCAACTCCCAAAGCCTACTCAGACTCATGTCCATCAAGTCAGTGATGCCATCCAACCATCTAATCTGTTGTCCCCTTCTCCTCCCACCTTCAACCTTTCCCACCATCAGGGTCTTTTCCAATCAATATTGGAAGAGTCAGTTCTTTGCATCAGGTGGCCAAAGTATTGGAATTTCAGCCTCAGCATCAGTCCTTCCAATGAATATTCAGGACTGATTTCCTCTAGGATGGACTGGATGGAACTCCACGTAGTCCAAGGGACTCTCAAGAGTCTTCCCAACACCACAGTTCAAAAGCATCAATTCTTTGGCGCTCAGCTTTCTTTAGAGTCCAACTCTCACATCCATACATAACTACTAGAAAAACCATAGCCTTGACTAGATGGACCTTTGTTGGCAAAGTAATGTCTCTGCTTTTTAATCAGCTGTCTTGGTTGGTCATAACTTTCCTGCCAAGGAGTAAGCGTCTTTTAATTTCATGGCTGCAGTCACCATCTGTGGTGATTTTGGAGCCCAGAAAAATAAAGTCTGACACTGTTTCCACTGTTTCCCCCTCTATTTCCCATGAAGTGATGGGACCAGATGCCATGATCTTTGTTTTCTGAATGTTGAGCTTTAAGCCAACTTTTTCACTCTCCTCTTTCACTTTCATTGAGAGGCTCTTTAGTTCTTCATTTTCTGCCATACGGGTGGTGTCATCTGCATATCTGAGGTTATTGATATTTCTCCTGGCAATCTTGATTCCAGCTTATGCTTCATCCAGCCTAGCATTTTGCATCATGTACTCTGCATACAAGTTAAATAAGCAGGGTGACGATATACAGCCTTGACGTACTCCTTTCCAGATTTGGAACCAGTCTGCTGTTCCATGTCCAGTTCTAACTGTTGCTTCTTGACCTGTATACAGATTTCTCATATCTAAAGAATATCTAACAAAATGTTAGATATTACTTGCATGCATGCATGCTCGGTCACTACAGTCGTGTTCAACTGTTTGCAATGCTATGAACTATAGCCCACCAGGACCCTCTGTCCATGGGATTCTCCAGGCAAGAATACTGGAGTGGGTTGCCATGCCCTCCTCCAGGGGATCTTCCTGATCCAGGGATCGAACCCACATCTCCTGCCTCTCCTACATTGCAGGCAGATTCTTTACTCACTGAGTTATCTGGGAAGCCCCAGACATTTCCATATAGTTTTAAGAAGTAAGTCCTATCGAGTAGTTTCATAAATACATAAATATTTACTAATCAATTAACAAAAATGAACCTCTCACTTTTTCCTAAATAAAGTTTAAGTCCTCAGGAAAAGGAAAAAAAAATAGCAAAAATTGTCTGGGTCATGAACATCTCTGGTTCCTTGTCTTTGCCACAATATCAGCTTACTTTTTATCAGTGTTATTATATCAGAATTCTCCATTAATTTACATTCTCTTGCTTTTAAAAAAAAATCAAAAGCTATGGATAATTCAATCTTCTTAATAGTTTAACAATCTTGTTCAAGTTAAGTATTTTTAGAAAAATGAAATCCCACACAGGTTTACAGCTACTGATAATTCCTACTTATTCTCACTTAATGTGGAAAATTCTAGTTGCTCTTATCTTTATTTATGAATTCACCCTTGTCTATCACCAATAAAATATAACAGTCTTTGATTTGTATATGTTATATAAAAATTAAACGGAAGTTCTTTGTCTAAGGAGAAGGGGTCAAAGGGAACTGTTATCTTTTAGATAAGAATGTATGTACACTGGTAGCCATAAGCCATGGGTCTTAAAACGGCTATCAAGAGGCTATATGGATCTGACTCTCTATATATCTCTATTTTAACATGCCAAAATCTATTTCAGTAAATACTGCACAGTAAAAAGCTATCCATAAAAAATATACGTATGTATACATAAACATTGATTGTACAAGTCTGACACGGAACACAGCCCTACCCACTTTAATCATACCTGCTTTTCTTTTGAAAAAGGTATACAGCAAAATTTCAGTACCTCTAAAAAAATTGTTAGAAAACTAATCCATATTATCTCATTGTTTTCACCCTGATGTATTCTCTTTCCAGAATAAAAACACGATCTAGATAGGGTATCTAACATATTCAGTATTATAAAAATATCACTGAAGATAAATGTAAGGTTTCCAATAGGTAAACGATAAGGAAAATTTTAACACACTGGTCACTGAACACAGGGCATGTATTAACTAAACCATTTTAAAAGATATGTTAATTACATTAAACACTCATGGAAAAATCACCAGCTTAAAGGTTTTTTTCAATAACTACTCCCAAAGATTTATGGACTTCTTAGCCCACCCTAATCAGTTATTTTATTGGATCAAATAAGTTAAATCAATGCCCATTTATACAAGATAAACTTTGTCGTCTTCCTTACTAGCTGAATGAAAATTCACTTAACACATATGACGAGATTAGTAAGTATTTGTATCATTAATCATGCAATTAAAAAGCCGCATTTCAACATGGGCACATATTCACAAACATTTAAGTTCCTCTTGCTTTTTATTCTTAGTGAAGGCAAGGAGCTTTCCATTTTATTTTGATGGGAATTTCTCTCATTTACCTTAAAGACAGGTGATGCTTGAATTACCAAAATAGTGTACATTTAATAACCTGTCAAATTGCTCCTTCCTCGTCTCAGCAATTATCTACTACTCAGGAACTTCCCCTTCCATCACACATTCTGAAACACTTACTGACAAGTACCAAGTCTAAGCCACAGTCAAAAAGTTAGAACTGAAGAAGCACTTGACTAAAATCTAAGAATCCTGAATCTTAACCTCAATCGTCTTTACCCTGTTCACCACTCTGTCCCCATCTGAGGTCTGTGGGAAAGATATCAACAGAAGAAAAGGCCAGGTACCCACACCCTGTTAACATAAGGGTTTTGTTACAAACTTCAAATTGCCCTGTGAACTAAGCTGGTCCATGTGAAAGGCTCACCTGGCTATCCTCTGTTGTCTTTCCTCTTCTGAGCCTACATGAATTACGCTGTAACACGAAATAACATTTTTTACAGTAAATTCACATTTTCAGATGTGGGGTTTTCTTTCACCAAGCAAGACACAACCTGTGGACCCTTTTAAAATTAGTTGTTCTTCCCCTTTACATGGGGAGTTTAGGAGAGGAAAAACATGACTGTACCCTCTGGAAATCTCTAAAAAGTCAACTAATAAAAAGTATATAATAATCATTTATTAATAATGATAAAATAAACTAATCATAAAACCAAACAATAGTCAACAGACTATCTTAATATTGAGACTGAAAATGCTCATCATACAGCAGTCTTTCCAATAATAATTCTCATGGGAAATAATATTGGTGTTCACATCTTCTAACCCAAAAAGTCAGTCATGATGTGTATTACCATTAACAGAGGTAGAAAACTACTATATAATTTCATACAGCAATTGAAGCAAATTAAGTTAAAAATTTTGCCTATGAAAAAGTTCAGTTCTGTGTTTTACTTTTACCTGGGAAGTTAGGTTAACTATTTCAAAAATTAAAATATCATAAAATTATTTCTGTGGATAAGAGGGAAGCATTTACGTTAAGGGAAATCCCCCTTATTACTCGAAAGTTATCACTCAGTTTCCCAACTGACCAAGTTTTTTAATGCCCATCTTTAGCACTTTAAGTTTCTAAATTAAGATAATAATATAAAGTAGAAGTTTTCTAAAAAAAAGTATATAAAATGTGCGAGGCAGATATAAGACAGTAACACTATGAACACTAGACATAGAACAGAGTCAGACAAGATGTCTATACAGAGAAAAGATAGCCTTCTCCACCCAAAGCTTGGTTATGTACTATCCAAAACTCAGACACGCAACAGATTCAAATAACATGGTTTACCACATTATCTGAACTTGAAATATGAACCCTCACTAAAAAAGGCAAAAACATAGATGATCTGGATAGCAAAGTATATCTGCATTATACAAAACATCAAAGAACAACTTTAATAGTTCCTAGAAGAGGATGTTTAAGGAAGATTTTCCTGAGAAACTCTGGTTCATTCTGATCATTGCTACCATATTCATTATTTGCCTCATAAGGTATGCTGCAGATTATCTTCTAATTATCAAATTGAGGGTCCGATGAGAAAAAAAAGTTTGCAAACCATATACTGATATGGGTCTCGTATCCAGAATATACCCTTACAACTCAACAATATAAAGACAAATAACTCAACTTGGTGGCTCAGTGGTAAAAAGAATCTGCCTGCCAATGCAGGAGACTCATGTTTGATCCCTGGGCCAGGAAGATCCCCTGAAGCAGAAATTGGCAACCCACTCCAGTGTTCTTGCCTGGAGAGTAGCATGGCACGGCATGGACATTCAGGTTATTTCCAATTTGGGGCTTGTTATTAGTTTGCTAGGTTTGCCATAACAAAATACCACAAGACTAGGTGGCTTAAACGACAGAAACTTATTATCTTATAGTTGTGGAGGTTTGCCCACAAAGATTATTATGTTGTATTTTCATTTTGATTAAGTTCAAAGTGTTTTCTAAATTCCCTTTCAATTTCTTTGACCATGGGTTATTTAGAAGCACGTTATTTGGTTTTCAAAAATTAGCTTTTCTATAGACCTTTCTGTTGTTGATTTCCAACTTAATTCTATAGTAGCCCAAGAACATGTTGTATGATTTCAGCCCTTTAAATTTATTGAGACATGTTTTATGGCCCAGAATATGATTAGTCTCAGTAAAT
>NW_011493551.1:1625390-1631038 GCF_000754665.1 Bison bison bison | reverse complement strand
CTGGTGGGCTGCCGTCTGTGGGGTCGCACAGAGTCGGACACGACTGAGCGACTTAGCAGCAGCAGCAGGTATCTTAAACCACAGAAATTTATTATCCTATAGTTGTGGAGGTTTTCCCACAAAGATTATTATGTTGTATTTTCATTTTGATTAAGTTCAAAGTGTTTTCTAAATTCTCTTTTGATTTCTTTGACCATGGGTTATTTAGAAGCATGTTATTTGGTTTTCAAAAATTAGTTTTTCTGTAGACCTTTCTGTTGATTTCCAACTTAATTCTATAGTAGCCCAAGAACATGTTGTATGATTTCAGCCCTTTAAATTTATTGAGACATGTTTTATGGCCCAGAATATGATTAGTCTCAGTAAATGTTCAGTGTGCTCCTGAGAAGAAGGTATATTCTGAAGTTGGGATGGATGGAGTCAAACAGATTGATAGTGTTGCTGAAGTCTGCTAAATTTTTGCTTATTTTCTGTTTACTTAATTATATGAAATTAGACATTAGCAAGCTTCCCTGGTGGCTAAGATGGTAAAGAATCTGCCTGCAATGCAAGAGACATGGGTTTGATCCCTGAGCTGGGAAGATCCCGAAGAGAGGGGAATGGCAAGCCACTTCAGTATTCTTGCCTGGAAAACTCCACAGACCGAGGAGCCTGGCAGGCTACAGTCCATGTGATAGCAAAGAGCCAGACACAACTGAGCAACTGAACAAGGATCTGAACAGACATTTCTCCAAAGAAAATATACAAATGGCCAACAAGCACATGAAAAGACATTCAACATCAACTGTCATTAGGGAAACGCAAATCAAAACCACAAAGAGATACCACTGAATACCCACCCACTAGGATGACTGTAACCAAAAAGACAGTAACAAATGTTGGCAAGATTATGGAGAAACTGAAATCATCCTCCATTACTGATGGGAATGTAAAATACTTCAATTGCTTAAGAAAACAGTTTGGCACTTCCTCAAAGTTACAAGAGTTACGTATATGACCCAGCAAGTTCACTCTGAAGTACACACGGAAAAGAAGTGAAAACAAATGTCCACACAAATAATGTTGCTAACGTTCACAGCAGCTTATTCATAAGAGGCAAAAAGTAGAAACAACTGTCTCACAACTGATGGATATACAAAATATAGTATGTTCATACAATGCAATAATATTTAACTGTAAAAAGCGATGAAGTGCTGATGGATGCTACTACACGGATGCATTCTGAAAACAAGAAGCCAGACACAAAAAGGTCATGTTATAATACTACATTTATATGAATTGTCTAGAACAGGCAAATAGATTGCCAAGGACTGGATCATAGTAGAAATGCGAAATGACTTGTAACCAGTATAGAGTTTCAGTTTCTTTTTTTGGATATGAAAGTATTAAGACAATTAGATAGTGATATGTGCACAACCTTCTCAAAAAACTAGAAACTACTGATCTGTATACATTAAGAGTGAATGTTTACAGTACATAAGTACATATCTCAATTTTAAAAACAAAAAAATTAAACTCAGGGTATGGACCACTGGACTTGGGATACTTCCTGCAAACAAGAGTCAATAAAGTTAACGAACGGTTCACACTGGGATTATTCCAAAAACAATATGCAAGTGTAAGAAACATGAACAAGATTTTTTAAAGTATTTGGAAATGAAGTAAAGATAATTTGGAGGGTAGTGACTAACAAGTCTTTAACTTGAAACTACAAAAAGTAACAGCTATGTTTATTCACATCTACCCAATACCCAGATTCCATTCAGCAGAAGGGTGGACACAAAGGAAATAAGAATCAAAAGAGAAGTTCAGAAGCACACCAAAGCCTCTCTGCTGAGCGTTCTGAGCCAGTCTGCAAAGCAGAGGAAAAAAAAAAAATCTCACTATTTTATATATACCTTTATTTGCTACAGAAAATATTCTTTTATTGTTTCCAAATACCAAATACAACCTCTAAAAGATGAAAATTTGCCAATACTAAGTGTACTTTAAGAATGAATATGCCACTGATTTTAGGGAAAGCCAAAAATGAGTTTTGTGCAAAGTACAGCTTCCAAATGAGTGAGCTTACTTAGAATGACTGTGAATGACAATATTGTCTCTGCCAAGCTGAGTTAAAAAACAACTAATATTATTGTAGAGTTTTACAATGGAATCCTTAAAGGAAACAATCCTCCCCTGAGCTAAGCAGAGAGGTGTGTTGCACACCCCAACTAGCCTAACAATGAGACCACTTTTTAACCTGTACTAGAAAATTCAACAATTTATCTCTGCAAACCTATAACCTATACACCCCCTACATGAAACATGGACTGAAGTTTAAACAGGTAACTCATTCTTGTCCTTGTATATTTCTGCTTGTTTCACATGACAGGAACGCCTTTTCCATTTTCATCAAAATGAAGCAAAAATCCACCACCTTCTTCATGAAGCCTTCCTTCATCATCTCAGGCCATTTTTTTTCACTTCTAAATGCCCCAGAACTTGCTCGCATCTATCCTACGGCACATTTTGCCTTGCACTGTATACACTATATTTTAAATAGTTGTTCAAGGTTAAGGCAACTTCCCCAATATCTTTGTTTCCTCACAGTGCCTGATATACAAGACATATGCTTAATAAATATTTAAATAAAGTTTGTACTCAACTAGCTGCCTTCTGCTCCTAAAAACAGCACTAGTACAAGCAACTAAGCAATTAGGCAAGTACTCAGAAGTGGCAAGTCCCCACAGACATTAAATACCTAATTTTCACTCTAGAAGAGATTCCATGCCATTCTGTGTAACTCCATGAGGCTAAAAAAATGGCATTATTCAGATGCTTCCTATAACTGCTCCAGCTATAAGCACATTTGAGGCAATCGGAGCAATTTAAAATAACTCTGTTAGTCAGAGACTCATCCAGCTATCCTTTTTCCAGCAAGCTAGAACTCAGCTGAAAGCATCACAACTTTCCCTACATTGGGAAGAGTTTTTTGAGAATATAGCAAGGATGAGGAACAGCCAAGCAATAAGTTACATCATATCACGCAGCACAGAGAACCTTGATCTTCCCAGAATGGAAGCTCTTTCTAGTCCCTGAGGACTCAATAATCAACTGGCTACCAAATACCCATCTTGATCATCATCACTGTCTGAACCTGCTAACTCCAATTCAACTAAAACTTCTACCGGAAACACCAACACCCCCACTTCCACCTCCACAGTCATGACCCTCACCTCTTTCCCAAAAAAAGGTGGGGGGGTATTAAATTTTGGAAATGAGTGAGAATTCACTTGTAATCCAAAGACTGCTATAAATTAAATATCATTTAGAAAGCAATGACCCTAAAGTATTAAGATAACCAGTCAAGAGAATCAAATAGAGGATTAACTGTTCAGAACCAATCCCATTAAAATAAAAGAGGAATTATTTGCTAGTGACAGAGTTGCCTTTGGGACTGTATATAAATAAAGATCACTGCCACCTCTCTTGCATGTAGAAAGTTAACGCTACAATTTACATAGAACTGTCTTCTTAAAGAACAAAATTACATACAATAAAAGAGAAAATATGAGACCCAACTGATTTTAATTGGGATACTATCAACTATGTATTACTCCTCAGATTAAAATACTGATCTGCACTCTGGACTCTATAATCTCCTGAACTTTACTACCTTGAAAGTGGAGATTTAGAGTTAAAAAAATGCTTTTAAGGAAACTGATAACCAGATTAAAATCCTCCCTCAAAAAATGAATCTAAAATTTGATATTCAACTCAGGTATTTACATAAGGATTTTATTAGGGAGAAAAATAAAAACACTTTGTCAAGCAGCAGTAACTCACCACTAAGACTAAGCAATGACTGATAAAAAAAGTGGGGGGGGGGGGCCCTGAAACAAGAGGGAAGAACTCTAAGCAAACAATAAGATAAACAACCATCTAAACCAAAGCAACAGTAATTTAAGAAATCCATACGGTTATAATTATCAATTTCATTATCTTTTAAAAACTAAAAAGTCCCTCTGAAAAAAAGTCATTAAAAAAGTGAAAGAAATAAAAGGACTAAAAATTCTTCAAAATAATATAAGGATTCTGTATTAACTCACAATTCTGAAAACTCATTAATTTCATGTTTCTCAAAACCTCTACATGCCTTATAAGGTCTCTCATATGACAGTTACAAATAATACATTATTTTAAAAGTGCTAAAGCTGATGTTACATTTTAGGAAATGTAAGACAGACTTCAAAGAATAAAACCAGCAGAGACAGAGCAGAGTAAATGATAACTGATAACCAAAAGGCTGATTCCTGAAGGACAGAGCTTGGATTAGTAGGAAGGAAATTTTAAAATATAGCCACAACACAAATTACGCCAAAAAATGGATTTATACCGTTACTACTCACAAAAGTATGTTTTAAAATGTCACTTTTAACCTGTGGACAACCAAAGTGATACCAGATACCTTAGAGCATTGTTGCCTATATTAATTTTGATTACAGTCTAAATCCTAAACAAAATTCACATACATTTTCATAATGAAACGCCGTAAATATGGAAAGGTTTATGTTCTCTAACTAAAAGTTACCTTATTTTTCACTTGTTTAAAGTTTCAGTTTTGTTTTTCAATCTATTACAGAAAATATCCCTTGCGGGACGTTGTAAAGGGCATACCCTCCTGTCAAGCCAGAAAGCTCAAACACAAAGACACTGAGCTAACCAAGTGCTGTAATTCTTCCAAACTGAGCTTCTCCACACCCCCCTCTACCCTTCCCCCCAACAGATATGTCTATTAAATCAGTGTCTGTTCTCCCCCTCGCACAACAAAGAGAACTTCTCACCGCATGAAATTGCCGCTGAATGGACACCAGAAAGCAGGATTTGCATAATTCCTTCCAACGAAACCCTGTCGGGAAGGAGGGGATGAGGGGCCCAAGCGAACGGATAGAATCTCCTAGATTCTGTTGGGAAGACCAAGATTATTCCCCACGGTGGGGTGGGGAGGGGTGGGGGGTTCGAATTCTGGGTCTCCCCGAGGACTGGGCGTGGGGGACGGAGAACGACGAGACAGCATTTCCCCACACATCAGCAGCACCGAAGCAAAGATGGGGAAATAACAATGCTGGGGGACAGGAGAGTCAGACACTGGACGCACTGGGGCTAGGGGGCGGCGGGCGGAGCGGAGACACCACACGGGCCACTTACTTTTTGGAGGGGGGTTAAATATATGAGTTAAGCCCTTATGGTCCCGCCGGCCGCCGCACAGAGGGAAACGGGACCTTGGGAGAGAAAAACAGACAAAACACACAGTGTGAGAGGCGCTGCTCCGCCGCCCGGCCCCTCCCGGGGCGACCCCGTCCACGTTCCCTCTGCCCGCGGGGAAAAAGCCACCCGAAGCGGCCCAAGGTCCGGGAGGCGGGCGGCGGACAAGGCGCTCGGCCAAGCGGCGGCTGCGGAAAATCTCCCAGGAGCGGACAAGACCACTGCTCGGGTTTCCCGGTCGCACCCGGTTCCATCCCCCTTCCACCCGCTGCGCACACACCAAACAGAAATACACACACACACCGACCCGAGCGTCGAGGATTAACTCCCCGGCCGCTGCCGCCGCCGCCGCCCGCAGAGGAAGTGCAGCCGCTGCCCCCCGCGGCCATGACACCCCACTT
>NW_011493551.1:1622989-1624449 GCF_000754665.1 Bison bison bison | reverse complement strand
GGCTTGGGCGCGCGCCCTTCCCGCACACAGCGCCGCGCGGCAGTTTCTGCGGTGCTTGCTTCTCGGCCGTCTCCGGCTTCCCACGTCCGGAGCTCGGCCCCACGGGCCTCGCGCCGCAGCCGCGCTGTCCCCCAAGGCCACGGCTGTCCCTGCTTTTCCCTTCCCGGTGCTTTTTGTTTCTTAAATCATCCCTGTTTATCATTTTCAACCTGCCTGTGGCCCGACACCAACTGTTGCCAAGTTCTGTGTAACTGCTTCTCTGAACTTCTAGGTCGAAACTGTTCCTCCGAGGAGCCTAAGAAGCTGAGTTAAGAATAAATGCCCGGATGCCCGTGGAGGCACTGAGCCCAAAAGTTTCCAAAGGTGAGAAGCATGCATTTTATTAGGTTATTGAAAAGCAGACGGCATTCGTAAACCCAGTAAATTGAAATCGACCGTCCTAAATTTTGAAAACTATCAGCAAGGCAGATCACGGGCAAAATTCTAAAGTTGGCGTATTCAGAATCTCTCCTGTGTTGTATGGAAGGGATTTTTAAAAATTGTGCTAAAGTGAGACTATTTCGAAAGAAGACTTAACGATAATTAAAGCAGAGTGTTGGGAAATGGCTTAATATTTAAGGAAAGGACTCAAAGAGAAATATTTTCGATGGCAAAGGGGATTTTCAGGTGAAAACCTGGAATAATTAAAGCACCCTGTTGAGCGCACAACCTATGCCACTTAAACGCAGTGCTGATCTTAATTGCTGAACTGTTAATTAGGGAGAAAGAGAAAAAAGATGAAAAGGGAAAGAAAAGTGCAGGGGCAGGAGGAGGGGGAGCAGAATGCAAAACCAAAAGGAAAAACAGTAAAGATCCCCTTTACCAATAGGCCCAGTACCCTAGGATTCGGGCCTCTTCCCTACCTTTGCAGTTTAAGATTAAGGATGGTGCATTCCTACTTTTAGATATTTAAATTTAAGTTTGAAGACTTGATTTTAATTACTGTAGAAGGTAACACAAAGTCGTTAAATACTTGACTTCAAGGATCCCATTGGTGTATTGATTTTTACCTTTTCAAAGGCTTTGGTCCTGATTCTCTGAACCAGGCACTTGTGGAGTGGTGTGTCCAAAGAGCTGGACTGGGCGGGCCTCTTGAGGAGGAGGGGTTTGAAATGTATGAGTAGAAAGGTACCTTCAGCACCCCCAAGTTTAAAACCATTGATTTTCCCACAATTCTCTAAAGTCCAGAATACTTCATTGACTTCAAAGTACGTCAACAGAACATGAACAAACTATTACCTCAGGACGTATTCTGTGTACATGAAACTATTCTGAGTCATGAGGGGACAAGACAAATGCAAGATAAAAGAGCTGTGGACAGCCGTCTAGAACGTGTGGTGGCAAGACACCTTGTATCGCCCACCTGAAACTTCCTGTCTTCACCGCTAGGTGGTGGATTTGTCTTCTGTAGCTTTTAACCA
>NW_011493551.1:1620809-1622889 GCF_000754665.1 Bison bison bison | reverse complement strand
AAATAAATGAACAACATGCAACTCTAAAATGAGTTAATAATTAATATATTTTCCAATTACCCCATATAAGTTGTTTAAAAATCATCAAGTCAAGGCTATTACTTTCACAACACAATCTCTTTAAGAGCCTGACGTACAAATTTAAGAGAATCCTAGAGACTTCAGAGATCAACTCAAATATGAGATACAGATTCTGTAATTTGAGGTATGAAGTTGGAAGCACAAATGAGTAACAGTTACTCCTCAGTCCCCCCCAACCCTTGGCAACAACTAATTTACTTTCTGTCTCTATGGATTTTCTTACTGTAGATATTTCACATAAATGGACTCATACAAATTGTGGTATTCTGTGACTGGTTGCTTTGACTGAACATAGTATTTTCAAGGTTCATTCATGATGGAACAGTTATCAGTATCTATTTCCTTTTTATTGCCAAATAATATTTCATCCTATGGCTATACTATTTTTTTCTATCCATTCCAGTTGATGGATATTTTTATTGTTTTCACTTTGGAGGTATTATAGATAATGCTCCTATGAATATTTGTGCACAAACTTTCGTACAGACTTATGTTTTTATGTTTATTTTATATATGAATATGTATGGGAATTCCCTGGTGGTCCAGCTGTTAGAGCTTGGTGCTTTCACTGCTTGAATCTGGGTTCGATCCCTGGTCAGGGAGCTAGGATCCCACAAGTTGTACAGCATGACCATAAATAAATAAAAATATGTATTTTGCTTGGAGAAATATCAATTACCTCAGATATGCAGATGACACACCGTTATGTCAGAAAGTGAAGAACTAAAGAGCCTCTTGATGAAAGCGAAAGAGGAGAGTGAAAAAGTTGGCTTAAAGCTCAGCATTCAGAAAACGAAGATCATGGCATCTGGTCCCATCACTTTATGGCAAATAGATGGAGAAACAGTGTCAGACTTTATTTTCTTGGGCTCCAAAATCACTGCAGATGGTGACTGCATCCATGAAATAAAAAGATGCTTACTCTTTGGAAGAAAAGTTATGACCAGCCTTCAGTTCAGTTCAGTTGCTCAGTTGTGTCCGACTCTTTGCCACCCCATAAATCACAGCACGCCAGGCCTCCCTGTCCATCACCAACTCCCAGAATTTACCTAAACTCATGTCCATTGAGTCGGTGATGCCATCCAGCCATCTCATCTCTGTCGTCCCCTTTTCCTCCTGCCCCCAATCCCTCCCAGCATCAGGGTCTTTTCCAATGAACTCTTTACATGAGGTGGCCAAAGTATTGGAGTTTCAGCTTCAGCATCAGTCCTTCCAATGAACATTGAGGACTAATTTCCTTTAGGATGGACTGGTTGGATCTCCTTGCAGTCCAAGAGACTCTAAAGAGTCTTCTCCAACACCACAGTTCAAAAGCATCAATTCTTTGGCGCTCAGCTTTCTTCACAGTCCAGCTCTCACATCCATACATGACTACTGGAAAAACCACAGCCTTGACTAGACAGACCTTTGTTGGCAAAGTACTGTCTCTGCTTTTTAGTATGCTATCTAGGTTGGTCATAACTTTCCTTCTAAGGAGTAAGCGTCTTTTAATTTCACGGCTGTAATCACCATCTGCAGTGATTTTGGAGCCCCCCAAAAAGTAAAGTCAGTCACTGTTTCCACTGTTTCCCCATATATTGCCCATGAAGTAATGGGACCAGATGCCATAATCTTAGTTTTCTGAATGTTGAGTTTTAAGCCAACTTTTTCACTCTCCTCTTTCACTTTCATCAACAGGCTTTTTAGTTCCTCTTCATTTTGTGCCATAAGGGTGGTGTCATCAGCATATCTGAGGCTATTGATATTTCTCCTGGCAATCTTGATTCCAGCTTGTGCTTCTTCCAGCCCAGCGTTTCTCATGATGTACTCCGCATATAAGTTAAATAAGCAGGGTGACAATATACAGCCTTGATGTACTCCTTTTCCTATTTGGAACCAGTCTGTTGTTCCATGTCCAGTTCTAACTGTTGCTTCCTGACCTGCATATAGATTTCTCAAGAGGCAGATCAGGTGGTCTGGTATTCCCATCTCTTTCAGAATTTTCCACAGTTTATTGTGA
>NW_011493551.1:1611671-1620709 GCF_000754665.1 Bison bison bison | reverse complement strand
GAAAGACTAGAGATCTCTTCAAGAAAATTAGAGATACCAAGGGAACATTTCATGCAAAGATGGGCTCGACAAAGGACAGAAATGGTATGGACCTAAAAGAAGCAGAAGATATTAAGAAGAGGTGACAAGAATACACAGAAGAACTGTACAAAAAAGATCTTCACGACCCAGATAATCACGATGGTGTGATCACTGACCTAGAGCCAGACATCCTGGAATGTGAAGTCAAGTGGGCCTTAGAAAGCATCACTACGACAAAGCTAGTGGAGGTGATGGAATTCCAGTTGAGCTATTTCAAATCCTGAAAGATGATGCTGTCAAAGTGCTGCAGTCCATATGCCAGCAAATTTGGAAAACTCAACAGTGGCCACAGGACTGGAAAAGGTCAGTTTTCATTCCAATCCCAAAGAAAGGCAATGCCAATGAATGCTCAAACTACCGCACAATTGCACTCATCTCACACGCTAGTAAAGTAATGCTCAAAATTCTCCAAGCCAGGCTTCAGCAATACGTGAACCATGAATCTCCAGATGTTCAAGCTGGTTTTAGAAAAGGCAGAGGAACCAGAGATCAAATTGCCAACATCTGCTGGATCATGGAAAAAGCAAGAGAGTTCCAGAAAAACACGTATTTCTGCTTTATTGACTATGACCAACCTAGACAGCATATTAAAAAGCAGAGACATTACTTTGTCAACAAAGGTCCATCTAGTCAAGGCTGTGGTTTTTCCAGTAGTCATGTATGGATGTAAGAGTTGGACTATAAAGAAAGCTGAGGGCTGAAGAATTGATGTTTTTGAACTGTGGTGTTGAAGAAGACTCTTGAGAGTCTCTTGGACTGCAAGGAGATCCAACCAGTCCATCCTAAAGGAAATTAGTCCTCAATGTTCATTGGAAGGACTGATGTTGAAATTCCAATACTTCGGCCACCTGATGCAAAGACCTGACTCACTGGAAAAGACCCTGATGCTGGGAAAGACTGAAGGCAGGAGGAGAAGGGGACAATAGAGGATGAGATGGTTAGATGGCATCACCGACTCAATGACATGAGTTTGAGTAAACTCCAAGAATTGGTGATGGACAGGGAGGCCTGGTGTGCTGCAGTCCATGGGGTTGCAAAGAGTCGGACACGACTGAGCGACTGAACTGAACTGATTTTGAAATAATCTGAAGTTAAATAGAAGTTGTAAGAACTCCCATATCCTTTTTATTTAGATTCCTTAATTGTTGATATCTTGCCATATCTGCTTTCTCTCTCTTTCTCTCTGTATCTTTATATATGGTCTTGTTTTGGTTGAGTCTTTTTCGGAACAATCTTATAGAAATCTATAGGCTTGATACCCTGTCAGCCCTAAACATCCAATGTGTATATCCACGAAGCAAAGGTGCTGTCCTTCGTAACCATTGCATAACCTTCCAAGTCAGGAAAGCAACATTGATACAACACAAACTCCATTAAAATGTCACTCTCTGTGCCAACAATATGTTTTTTCCTTTTCTGATCCAAAATCGCATGCAGGAAATTATGTTGAATTTAATTGTCATGTATTTTAGTTTCCTTGAATCTGGAACAATTTCTCAGTCTTGCCTTATTTTTCATGACCTTGACAGTTTTAAAAAGAACAGGCTTTTCATTCCATAGGATGACCCTCAACTAGATCCCTTGTGGTTTCTCATGACTAGACTCAGGCCATACATTTGACAAGAGAACCACAGAAATGAGGCAGCACTTTTCTTTACACCTTTCTGGGGACTCTTGATGTCATGATATCAACTGTGATAAGAGCTTTACTCATCTGGTCAAGTGATCTTCTCTACCATAAAAACCACATTATTCCCTTTATACATGGTAAATGTTTTGCAAAGAGATATTCTGAGATTATGCTAATATTCTGTTCCTCACTTCACCTACCAGTCTTAACATCCATTAATTCCTGCCTGAAGCACTTATCACAATGATGATCAAATGGTGATTTTCTTACTCCACCATTTCTTCTGTATTTGCTAGCTAACATTCTAATGTAAAGAAGAGTTTTCCTTTCTATTTATTCATTCATTCATTTACTTATTTATTTCCAAATGGATTCATAGATTCCTGTCTCATTCAGTGGGTTGTAATGTTTTGCTCTAGTTATTTGTTTTCTTGCTCAAAGGCCCCATATTTGGCCAGTGGGAGTCCCCTTAGGCTGACGTTTTGTCCTGATGGCATATCCCCATCATTCTATAAAAACTTCCTTACTTTCTGATTCAACTCAGCTGTTATAGGTTCATTTTGTATTTTCCCTGCCTCCACTCTGGAATCAGAAATCAAGATCTGGGTTCTCAGTGTGTTTCCTGCTATAGAGGTATCCTGGCATCTAGGTTCTTTCAAGCTGTAAGAGCTAAGAAATATCTATTTCTACATCTATCACTAAATATATTTTAAAATTGTGAGTTTGTACTGATGCAGTAGATTCCAGTCCAGCATCTCTGAGTACTTGTAAGCGTTTTCCTGCTCTAGATTTGTAAATCCCCCCTTTGACAGTGAAACTAGGTTCCCATTTTTTTTAATATATATATTGACTTCAATATATGTATAATTATTTGCTTGATCCCCTCTGTATTTAACAATCCCCTGACTATACTGGCTGCCTTTCTGGCCTGCTGCCTCTGCCACTCCTTATCCAGAGCTTCATCTATCTGGCTACCAACCAAATGTCATGTCCTTGGTACACTACTCTCCCCACATTGAATGGCATACATTCTTTACCATTCCAACCAAAATTCCAGAAGGAGCACAAAGAAATCTTCCCAAATTTATAAAGAAGAATGAAGAAGATCTATGTATAATTATGATGTCGATTTTTTTTAAAGTCTGTTAGATGTGGAGATGTGGAGCATAGATCCTCCTTTGAAGAAGAACTCACTGCCCAGCTGCTGGGAGGGCAGCCACTATACAGCCTCCAGCTCTCAGCTGCTTCAGGGTCAGCCTCACCTGCTGGGAACTGTCTTGCCCAAGGTCACATCCTTCCAGGGCTGCCAGGATGGTGACTGAGGGCAAGTGGACTCTAAAAGACTGGCCATTTCAGCCTGATGCAGGACACTCTGTCGATTCATAGTGTTTGTTCCAGAGTGCTTCACTGGATTGCCTGTGGCATTATAAACCTGTATCAGCCTGTGATTATCAACTTGCTTTATCAACCTGCAATTACTTTCTCTGGCCAGTTCTGTTTCCTTCCCTTTCACAGATGCTAATCTTTAATAAAACTTTTGCGTCCCAAAGTCCACCTTACCTTCTGCTTCCAGACTATCTGAGGTGTGACAAGGAGAGATTCACTCTGCTAGGGTGGTGCTAGCACTACTGTGGTACCCCACTCCAGTACTCCTGCCTGGAAAATCCCATGAACAGAGGAGCCTGGAAGGCTGCAGTCCATGGGTTCGCTGAGGGTCAGACAGGACTGAGCAACTTCACTTTCACTTTTCACTTTCATGCATTGGAGAAGGAAATGGCAACCCACTCCAGTGTTCTTGCCTGGAGAATCCCAGGGACAGGGGAGCCTGGTGGGCTGCCATCTATGGGGTCACATAGAGTTGGACACAACTGAAGTGACTTAGCAGCAGCAGCATAGGAAGAGGGAGATCTTGGAGAATAACGTCTGTGTGGCTTTGGTGTGGGGATAACTTTGTAAATCAGACCTGCCAAAGACATTATATATCTATAATACATCAGAATTAACAGTCTACAAAGGACATCATATATACAGGCTTATTCCACGAATTTAACAGATACTTGACAGACTGGGAAAAGATGTTTGCAACATCTAAAGGATTGATGTCTAAAATATACAGGGAAATATTTCAAATCAAATATAGGTAACCCAATGGGAAATGGAAAAGAGCTTAAATGGGAAATCCAAAGGTATGAACACCATATGGCCCACAGGTGTATGAAGAAATACCAGGTTTCCCTAGTAATCACAGAAACACAAAATAAAACTATGAAACTATGGGATGAATCTAAAAGTTGTCAGTGTTGTTGAGAAATAGGAGCCCTTAGGTGAGAGTGTGAATGGGTGCAGCTACCCTGAGTTATCTGGCCATACCGGTAGATCTGTGTAGATCCCATGAGCCAGGGTCTTAAAGCCTGGGACAAGAATTTAAATTCAAGTAGTCTATTTCAGGGGGCTTCCCAGATGGTGCTAGTAGTAAACAACCTGGCTGCCAACACAAAAGACGAGATGCAGATTCGATCCCTGGGTCGGGGAAGATCCCCTGGAGGAGGACATGGCAACCCACTCCAGTGTTCTTGCCTGAAGAATCCCATGGACAGAGGAGCCTGGTGAACTACATTCCATTGGGTCGCAAAGAGACACGACCGAAGCAACTAATCACGCACACAGTCTATTTCAGAGATGATTCCAAGAAACATCAATATGGAGTGGGGAAGTGAAACAAGAATAAGGAACCAATTAAGGATACATTCTTAAATTCCTACTGTGGGTAACTGAAATAAATCTCTCTGGGGAAGTCTAAGACAGTGCCTCAGATGAACCACCTGAAAGATGAGATAGGGAGCTGGAGTACTTATACATAAGCCCTTTAATCATTGGTTGAGAGCTGTTCAGAGTTCAGGGGAAGGATTAATTTCCCAGACTTCTGCTTGCACTGTCCATCGGCAGAGCAGGCTCCAGGAGCCAGAGAACGCCCTCAGATACAGAAATGCAGGTGCTGGTAAATGGAAGTCTTGAGCAGCTGTATACCAAAATGATAAGGTTCAAGGGCATAGGAGTGGGGCATTAAAGGACTACCTGCTACACCGGGTAATGCTGCTCCATTCTGGCTCTCAGAATGTGGGCATGCGTAGTGAAGCCACTAAGGTTAAATGGAAATTTAAGTTTCTGAAGTATTTTCCCAAATGACAATAGAATTGACTAAGATATAAGCAGTTTCAAGAGGATGTAGGGATAAACCTTAAATATCTTC
Organism: Bison bison bison; assembly: GCF_000754665.1. Classification (NCBI taxonomy): domain Eukaryota; kingdom Metazoa; phylum Chordata; class Mammalia; order Artiodactyla; family Bovidae; genus Bison; species Bison bison. Next base: position 1,615,748 of record NW_011493551.1, on the reverse strand, counting down.
AGCATTGTTTTTTACTTATTTTAAGGAGTGAATGAACCCTTTTTCCCCCTTAAGCCCTTGGGATCACATCTTTTGCTGAATTACAGTTACCTGCTGCTAAGTCGCTTCAGTCGTGTGCAACCGCAGAGACGGCAGCCCACCAGGCTTCCCCGTCCCTGGGATTCTCCAGGCAAGAACACTGGAGTGGGTTGCCATTTCCTTCTCCAAAGCATGAAAGTAAAAAGTATAGTATTATGTTCATCTGCTCTTCAAAAAAAAAAAAAGAAACAGTTCACTATTATCTTTGTTAGGTAGTTGTAAGAAAAAAGAATCACCAGAAAGAAGTTATTTATAAGTAAATAGCACAAGAAGGTTGTTTCCATGGAAAATTTGTTACAATTTTTAAAGCCTAGAAAGGTATAAAATACAACTGAATTAGGCTAAATGACAGAGAAGGCAATGGCACCCCACTCCAGGATGGAGGAGCCTGGTGGGCTGCAGTCCATGGGATCGCTAACAGTTGGACACGACTGAGCGACTTCACTTTCACTTTTCACTTTCATGCATTGGAGAAGGAAATGGCAGCCCACTCCAGTGTCCTTGCCTGGAGAATCCCAGGGATGGGGGAGCCTGGTGGGCTGCCGTCTATGGGGTCGCACAGAGTCAGACACGACTGAAGTGACTTAGCAGCAGCAGGCTAAATGAAACCAAAGGAAATTCTCAGAGAAAAGTTTAAATAAATATAAACCTTGGTAAAATTACAAAAAACTACTTAAATATCCTTGCTGAACTTTAGCAAAATATACATTTCAAAGTTTATATCTGATAACTTTCCCATCTAACAAAAACAACTCATTTCTGAGTAACCACTCTAACTTGTTTTCATTTAACCATTCTAGTTTGTTTTCATTTAATTTTTTGAAAGATTGGTTATTCAGAGCCTGCTATATACCAGCTACCCGAGCAATTGGATGACTTGTTTTGGTCAATGAACTGTGAATAGAGGTGATGCGAATAACTCCCAGACCAGGTCATTTTCATGGGTCTGAAGATGCAGATGCCAGAGTCATTAGAGGTTTATTTAAATCAACTTCAAGGATGGAAGGCAGAACAGATAGAGCTGAGCATAGAATTTATATCTGCTCACTCCTTAAACAATGGTCTTTCAATGCTGGCCTGTAGGAGTGTGATATGATATGATATTTGATATAATATGGTTGATGCGTGTACACATGTCAGGCATGTCCCACTCTTTGCAACCCCACGGACTGTAATCCACCAGGCTCCTCTATCCATGGGATTTTCTAGGAAGAACTGGCGTGGATTGATGTTTCCTTCTCCAGGGATCTTCCCAACCCAGGGACCAAACCCACACCTCTTGTGTCTCCTGCATTGCAGGTGGATTCTTTGCTACTGAGCCACCAGGGAAGCCTCATAATGTGATTGATATATATGATATAAAACTAGATTATCAAAAAGAGTAGTTTCAAGATTTCCCTGGCAGTCTAGTGGTTAAGACTCTATGCTTCCACTGCAGGGGACTTCCCTGGCAGTCCAATGGTTAAGACTCTGTGCTTCCACTGCAGGGGACACGGGTTCTGTCCCTGGTCAGGAAACTAAGATCCCAAATGCTGTACGGTGGGGCCAAAAAAAGAGTACTTAATTGTGGATGACTCTTACTTATGTTCCTTGTAGGAATACAGTAATTATTACTGCAAAAAGACAATTCAGAGATCTTAAGTACCTATCAACTTAAGATAAAAAAAATCAGAGTAACTTACATGAATTTGTGGAATAATGAAGGGAGCTACGTTATTATAATGATAGAAGACTAATAGTCCTCAAAATTTATTGAGTGAGGACTCTAAGCTAAGTCCTGAGCTAAGCACTTTACCTGCCTTATTCATTTAATACTTAAAATAATTCTACAAGTTAAGTATTTTTTAAATATATATATTTTATTGAAGTATAGTTGACTTGCAATGATTCAGGTGTACAGCAAGGTGATTCAGTTATACATATACACTTGTATTATTTTTAAAATTATTTTCCATTACAGGTTTTCACAAGATACTGACTATAGTTCCCTGTATTTTTTTTTTTATCTTATTTAGAAACAGGGGAAACAAAACACTGATGTGAGAGCTGAGCCATAAAGAAAGCTAAACACCAAAGAACTGATGCTTTCAAAATGTGGTGCTGGAGAAGACTCTGCAGAGTCCTTGGACAGCAAGATCAAACCAGTCAATCCTAAAGGAAATCAACCCTAAATATTCATTGGAAGGACCGATACTAAGCTGAAACTCCAATACTTTGGCCGCTGATGTGAAGAGCCAACTCATTGGAAAAGATTCTGATGCTGGGAAAGATTAAGGGCAAGAGGAGAAGGGGGTGACAGGAGGAGATGGTTGGATGGCATCACAAACTCAACGGACATGAGTTTGAGCAAACTCCGGGAGATGGCGAAGGACAGGGAAGCCTGGCATTCATGGGTCACAAAGAGTTGGACGCGACTTAGTGACTGAACAATAACAACCTTACTCAAAATTCACACAAAACAGATAGATGAAGCAATTTAAACTTGAGATTCAATAATTTCATCCTTATTTTTTCCACTGTGGTACATCACAGATCAAGGTAAATGCTAGCCTGGCTTTTTGTATGTATTAAAAGAGAGTTGTCAAACTTCCCTTTTACCTAGTTGCTATAAATTAAACATTGTGCTATTGACATTTAACAAATACTTATCCACTAACTCTTTGAAGTTTTTACATCATTTTATGGAATTTCTGTGTCATCAGAGCGTTGAAGTTCTTGGGCTGACTAATAGCAGTTATTTTTGAAAAATGACAAAAGCATTAGAATATATCTAATAATTCTACTAACCAATTTCCACTCTTTTTCAAAAATAAATTTCTATCACTATTCTTTTATTTAGGATTCCTCCCTGAAATGCCTTTTCAAAAGTTTGAGCACTTACGTTTATCACTAAAACCTGTGTTATGCTGAATGACTTCTATGGTTGCATATGCTATGACTCTTATTATTTTGCCTGAAACACAGATCTATGATTTCTTCTCAAGCATTGTCTTATTGATCCAATAACAGTTCTCCCCAGATCAACTGAAAGAAGTAACAAATTCCCAGGCACACCGTATGGAAGACTTGAAGTAGGGTAGGTGCAGTGAAACATAAAACAAAGAACAGTTCATCTATTCATGGGACGGATGACATTTCATATTCAGAAGAAAGAGAATAAGTACACTAAATTGATGAATGACATCTCAATCTTTTTCTCACATTTATTCTTTAAAAAAGAAAACAATTTCCACAAGTTGCTTGCAGTTGATGTCACCTTAGCACAAAAAATTTCCCCCTTACAGCTCTTCTCAGAAATTACTCTGTACATCTCTCTGAAGCTTTTATTCTCTCAGTCAGATTCTTCTTGACAGATACTTTCCTAGAAGCAGCATTAACGATGCCAATACACTCTAGGTCTTCTAAACAGAAAAAGATGTTGCTGCACGAATGCTCTTTCATATTGTCTGACACTATTAATTCTGGAAAACTCTACTGGTCAGTTCTTTGATCTATAATCCTTTCAGAAATTTGAGGATCAAAGACGTGATTATACCTTTGAAATTTGTTGAATAACTCTTTCGGCAATTGATTTGCTTTATGACCTTCAACAGTCACTGAATTCTCTGGCCCTTGTTTTCTGCATTGATAAAAGAAAGTTGGATTAGGTATTCCAAAGTTTTCTTTAGAGTTTAAGTTGTCTAACTTATTAGGATTACATCACTGTCAAATACCTGAAAGTTTCAAACAAATAATTTTGTATTTGTTGATTTTAACAAAACACCAAGGCATATAAAATAGAATTGCAAAATTGCAGTAATATGGACTATGGTACATTAAGAAGAGACGGCAAGAATACACAGAAGAACTGTACAAAAAAGATCTTCACGACCCAGATAATCACGATGGTGTGATCACTGACCTAGAGCCAGACATCCTGGAATGTGAAATCAAGTGGGCCTTAGAAAGCATCACTACGAACAAAGCTAGTGGAGGTGATGGAATTCCAGTGGAGCTATT
>NW_011493551.1:1610927-1611571 GCF_000754665.1 Bison bison bison | reverse complement strand
CGTGAACTTCCTGATGTTCAAGCTGGTTTTAGAAAAGGCAGAGGAACCAGAGATCAAATTGCCAACATCCACTGGATCATAGAAAAAGCAAGAGAGTTCCAGAAAAGCATCTATTTCTGCTTTATTGACTATGCCAAAGCCTTTGACTGTGTGGGTCACAATAAACTGTGGAAAATTCTGAAAGAGATGGGAATACCAGACCACCTGATCTGCCTCTTGAGAAACCTGTATGCAGATCAGGAAGCAACAGTTAGAACTGGACATGGAACAGCAGACTGGTTCCAAATAGGAAAAGGAGTACGTCAAGGCTGTATATTGTCACCCTGTTTATTTAACTTGTACGCAGAGTACATCATGAGAAACGCTGGGCTGGAAGAAGCACAAGCTGGAATCAAGATTGCCGGGAGAAGTATCAATAACCTCAGATATGCAGATGACACCACCCTTATGGCAGAAAGTGAAGAGGAACTCAAAAGCCTCTTGATGAAAGTGAAAGTGGAGCGTGAAAAAGTTGGTTTAAAGCTCAACATTCAGAAAACGAAGATCATGGCATCCGGTCCCACCACTTCATGGGAAATAGATGGGGAAACAGTGGAAACAGTGTCAGACTTTATTTTTCTGGGCTCCAAAATCAGTGCAGATGG
>NW_011493551.1:1606332-1610605 GCF_000754665.1 Bison bison bison | reverse complement strand
AAAAGCAGAGACATTACTTTGCCCACAAAGGTTCGTCTAGTCAAGGCTATGGTTTTTCCAGTGGTCATGTATGGATGTGAGAGTTGGACTGTGAAGAAGGCTGAGCGCTGAAAAATTGATGCTTTTGAACTGTGGTGTTGGAGAAGACTCTTGAGAGTCCCTTGGACTGCAAGGAGATCCAACCAGTCCATTCTGAAGGAGATCAATCAGCCCTGGGATTTCTTTGGAAGGAATGATGCTAAAGCTGAAACTCCAGTACTTTGGCCACCTCATGAGAAGAGTGGACTCATTGGAAAAGACTCTTGATGCTGGGAGGGATTGGGGGCAGGAGGAGAAGGGGACGACAGAGGATGAGATGGCTGGATGGCATCACTGACTCGATGGACGTGAGTCTCAGTGAACTCTGGGAGTTGGTGATGGACAGGGAGGCCTGGTGTGCTGCAATTCATGGGGTCACAAAGTCGGACACAACTGAGCAACTGATCTGATCTGATCTGATCTGATATCAAGTAAGATAAACTCAGTTTTGTTTGAACCTATTCAGTTCAATATGATGTAATATTATAGTAATTAATATTTGGTTTTCATTTGACAGTGTAACATATTCAAAGTTTAAGGCACTAGAAGTGTTCTAGGAGGTATATATGAGAAATGTATGGCTACCTCTTGGCTAAAAACCATCTAAATCAGTAACACCAATAGGGAAACCCAAAATAATTAACAGTAATAAAACTTAACAAAATACATTTCAAAACAAAGGAATTGTGAAACAAACCTTCTATATCCAGTTAGCAGGTGTTGTACCACCAAATCCATAGGTCTCAAAGAGTCAGACACAACTGAGCGACTGAACTGAACTGTACCACCAAAACACTGTATCCTCACAAGGTGCTCAAAAGGGCAGAAATTTGAGCCCATCTGAAGACTCTTAAGCAAGACAGTGGACAAAAGAGCAAAATTGATGTATTCAATATTAGCGGAAACAAATAGAACCAAATTAATATTCAACAAAAGGAATTGGTCGTGTATGTAATGAGATTGCCTGTAGCTAGTACCATGTAGCTACCAGAAATTGTGTTCCAGAAGAATATTGGCTGACAACACGGCACAGTATGTTTACGTTTTTCAGGTTCTCTCCTCTTCTGGACACGGTAGCACTGCATGTCCTGTCCCCTTGTGGTTGAGTGGGACCGTGGGACTCCTTTTAGTCAATGAGCTAATTGTGAGCAGAAGTGTTACATGTGATTGTAGGCTGGGTCATTTGAGTGTTGATGCAACACCCTCCCGGCACTTTTTTTCTTTGTGGGATGACAACCAGAAACATTCTAAGTAGCAGCTCTGTCAGCTTGGGTCCCTGAGTAATTCTAATGAGCTGAACCACTCTCCTAACTTTCAATGAATACATACTGTGAACAAATGTTGTTCTCAAAATATTGAAATTCTGGGATTGTTTCTTCCATCAGTAGAAGTCCATGGTGTGTTGATTTCACAAACTGAACACTAGCTTGGGCCCAGTCCCTACATATCCTTTCTTAAAAAGAAAATGATTATCCCAACTTCTAGCACCAAGACTAGTTTTACTTGTTCTTAAATTTAAAAAGTTGTAAGTATACAGTATGCATTTTGGGATGAAGGGTCTTTTGCTGAATATTGTGAGCTTTATCTATATTTCTACATGGATTTGTGGTCCATTCATTCTCATTGGTAAGTACTGTTCATTGTGTGAATGTATTAAATTTTATGTGTTTACCATTTGGGGCCTTTGGATAGTTTCCAGTATTTTACTATTACAAATCACATTCCAGTGAATATTCTGGTACATATCTTTTAGTGTACATCTGTCTCCAATTCTATTGGGTATATACCTGTATGAGTGGAATTGCTGGTTTATAGAGTATGTTTAGTTTTAGTAGGTATTGCCAAATAGTTTCCCCCAAATAATTGCATTAATTCACATTCTCACCATTAGTATAGAAGTGTTTTGGATGCTCCAACATCTGGCATTTTTCACTTTTTCACTGTAGCCATTCTGGAGATAACTAACAACATTGAGCACTTTTTCACATAGTATTTAGTGGCCATTTCTGCCCATTTTGGGGTAATATACCTATTCATCTTTTGCTGTTTTTCTGTTAGGTTGTCTTTGTATTTCTTTATGTATCTTTTACTTATAAAGTTGTTTTTTACATATAGTTCTTTATATATTCTGAATATGAGTCTTTTGTAGAATATATGTATTTTGAATATTTTACCCCATTCTGTGCATTGTTTTTTCATTTTCATAATGGTATTTTATTTTGAGCTGTTAATTTTCATATAGTCCAATATATCAATTTTTAAATTTTTGGTTAGTGCTTTCGTGTAGTGTTTTTAAAAGTTTTGCCTACTTCAAGGAGAAGAAGATGTCCTCTTCTAAGAATTTTGTTTCATCTTTCACAAGTAGATCTGAAATCTGGTTGGAATTGATTTTTGTGTGTAGAATGAAGTAGTGATCAAGATATGTTTTTTTCCGTGTTGTTACCCAACTGCCTAAACACTATTTACTGAAATATTATCTTTTCCTCACTGTAGTGTTATCTTTGTCGTAAATCAGGTGACCATACATGTATGGATTGGTTTCTAGTCTTTCAGTTACATTCCACTGATCAATTTGTCTTTCCTTGTAGTGTGTTAGTTGCTGTACCTTTGTAATAGTCTTGATGGCAGATAGTATAAGTTGCCTGGTACCATTTTTTGTTCTTCAGGATCACCTTGGATATTCTTAGCCCTTTTGTGGTCTATCTGAATTTTAGGATCTGTTGTTGATTTGCACACACACACACACACACACAAGCTCTGCTGGGGTTCTGATTAGGATTGCATTGAATCAGCAGATCAATTTGAGGACATTAATATTTTAACAATATTGAATCTTCCAATCCATGAACATGATATATCCTATTTGTCTGAGTCTTTAAAAATTGCTATCTATAATACTGTGTAGTTTTCAGTGAAAGTTTCACATATCTTCCATTAGATTTATTCCAAAGTATTTGATTTTCAGTTAAACAATGAAATCTGTTAAATGTAGTTACATACATCTAAACTTTTTGTTTTGAAATAATTTTAGATTTACATAAAAGTTGCAAAGAAAATACCCTTCACCCAGTTTACAAAGTTTAACATTAGCATGACCATGGTACATTTGTCAAAGCTAAGAAATGAACATTAAAGTAATAGTATTAACTAAACTACAGACTGTTTTTCCACTAATGTCCTTTTTCTGTTCAGGGTCCAGTCAAAGATGTCACAGTGCAATTAATCATTGTCTCTAGTTTGTGACAGTTACTGAGTCTTTACTTGCTCTTCATGACCTTGAAATTGAAGAGTTCTGGTCAGGTATTTTGTAGAATATCCTTTGGTTTGGGTTCACCTGATGTGTTCTCATGAGGGACTATGGGACTGGGGACTCTGGGACTTAGAGAGGCCGTCCAAAGAGATGGGGTGTTCTTCTCAAGGCATCATGTCAGGCGCAAATGAGACTGGCGTGATTTATCATGGGGTGATGCTAACCCTAATCACTTTATTAAGACGAAATTTGCCAAATTTGTTTAGTCATTTATCTGTTGATGAACATTCGGGTTGGGGCTTCCCAAGTGGTGCAGTGGTAAAGAATCTACCTGCCAGTGCAGAAGATGCAAGACATATGGGTTTGATCCCTGGGTCAGGAAGATCCCCTGGAGCAGGAATTGGCAACCCACTCCACTATTCTTGCCTGGAAAATTCTGTGGACAGAGGAGCCTGGCAGGCTACAGTCCATAGGGTCATAAGGAGTCAGAAATGACTGAGCAGCATGGCATGGCATGGACATTTGGGTTATTTCCAGTTTAGGGCTTGTTATTAATTTGCTAGGTTTGCCATAACAAAATACCACAAGACTAGGTAGCTTACGGAGAAAGCAATGGCACCCCACTCCAGTACTCTTGCCTGGAAAATCCCATGGATGGAGAAGTCTGGTGGGGTCGCTAAGAGTCGGACACGACTGAGCAACTTCCCTTTCACTTTTCACTTTCATGCATTGGAGAAGGAAATAGCAACCCACTCCAGTGTTCTTGCCTGGAGAATCCCAGGGATGGCGGAGCCTGGTGGGCTGCCGTCTGTGGGGTCGCACAGAGTCGGACACGACTGAGCGACTTAGCAGCAGCAGCAGGTATCTTAAACCACAGAAATTTATTATCCTATAGTTGTGGAGGTTTTCCCACAAAGATTATTATGTTGTATTTTCATTTTGATT
>NW_011493551.1:1600868-1606171 GCF_000754665.1 Bison bison bison | reverse complement strand
CAGAATATGATTAGTCTCAGTAAATGTTCAGTGTGCTCCTGAGAAGAAGGTATATTCTGAAGCTGGGATGGATGGAGTCAAATAGTTTCATAGTGTTGCTGAAGTCTGCTCTATTTTTGCTTATTTTCTGTTTACTTAATTATTGAGTCTACTTGATGAAATTAGATAGTAGCAAGCTTCCCTGGTGGCTAAGATGGTAAAGAATCTGCCTGCAGTACAAGAGACATGGGTTTGATCCCTGGGCTGGGAAGATCCCAAGAGGGGAATGGCAAGCCACTTCAGTATTCTTGCCTGCAAAACTCCACGGACAGAGGAGCCTGGCGGGCTACAGTGCATGGGGTCACAAAGAGACACGACTGAGTGACTTTCACTTTCCTTTCATGTAGTAGCAAAGTGACACCATGGGGTCTCAAAGAGTTGAACAAGACTTAACACTGAACAACAACAAGTTATTGAATTAAGAAGGAGATACCTTGAAAAAGCATCGAAGTCATTAATTATAAATATGATTTGTCCACTTATCTTATGGGTTTGGTTTCACATGACCAGAAATTGTTGCTAGATATTGTGTATAAAGGACCATGACCATATTGTGCTCTAATGACGTTATCTTGCATCATAGAGGATTCATCCTTTCATTTGTTGGTCTGATAGAGGAGGTGGCTAATCATCTCATTTCAGTCTGGGACTGAGTGTTGACAGTAGGGAGGGTACAGTGAAAACAGATTACAGTTTTACTTAGACTCAGCCTATCTCTGATTTATTCTTTCCTAGGGAAGACCTTCCAGAGCTTTAATGAGAAACAAGAGTTTGTTTTCTCTGAGGTTTTCTACAGATTAAGTTCTGACTTAAAAGGTTTTGAGGAGGGCATGGCAACCCACTCCAGTATTCTTGCCTGGAGAATCCCCATGGACAGAGGAACCTGGCAGACTACAGTCCATGGAGTCACAAAGAGTCAGACATGACTGAGCGACTAAGCACTAAAAGGTTTTCAGCTTCTGGTATTCAGTCTCCTACACCAAGCAACTTTAAAATTTGGCACATATCTTAAGGGGATGTGGAGACTAGATATCTCCATTTGACTCCTGAAATGTTCTTGTTCAGTCGCCCAGTCGTGTCCGACTCTTTATGATCCTATGAACTCCAGCGCCACCAGTCCTCCCTGTCCCTCACCATCTCCTGGAGTTTGCCCAATTTCATGTTCATTGCATCAGTAATGCCATCCAGCCATCTCATCCTCTGATGCCCTCTTCTCCTTCTGCCCTCAATCTTTCTCAGCATCGGGGACTTTTCCAGTGAGTTGTCTGTTGGTATCAAATGACCAAAAGAGTAGAGTTTCAGCTTTAGCATTAGTCCTTCCAGCGAATATTCAGGGTTGATATCCCTTAAGATTGACTGGTTTGATCTCTTTGCTGTCCAAGGGATTTTCAGGAGTCTTTTCCAGCACCACAGTTCGAGGGCATCAATTCTTTGGTGTTCTGCCTTTACCATCCAACTCTCACAACCATGTGTGACCACTGCAAAGACCTTCAGACCTGGGGGACTCATCTTTTGGTGTCATATCTTTTTGGCCTTTTATATAGTTCATGAGATTCTCACAGCAAGTATACTGGGGTGGTTTGCCATTCCTTCCTCCAGCACTCTCTGCTATGACCCATCTGTCTTGAGTGGCCCTGCACGGCATGGCTCATAGCTTCATTGACTTATGCAGGCCCCTTTGCCATGAGAAGGCAGTGATCTGTGAAGTGTTGTCTCCTTTGGCCCTACATATATACCAACATCTCTGCTGATTTACTTGTTCCCTGCCCTAAGACCCCTGTCCCAGGGCCAACCCTAGATGCTTCAGTTCAGTTCAGTCACTCAGTCGTGTCTGACTCTTTACAACCCCATGAACTGCAGCACACCAGGTTTTCCCGTCCATCACCAACTCCCAGAGCTTGCTCAAACTCATGTCCATTGAGTCGGGTGATGCCATCCAGTTATCTCATCTGTCATCCCCTTCTCCTCCTGCCTTCAGTCTTTCCCAGAATCAGGGTCTTTTCCAATGAGTCAGGTCTTTGCATCAGGTGGCCAAAGTATTTATTGGAGCTTCAGCTTCAGCATCAGTCCTTCCAATGAATATTCAGGACTGATTTTCTTTAGATCTTTACGATTTTCTTGTTTGATCTCCTTGAAGTCCAGGGGATTCTCAAGAGTCTTCTCCAACACCACAGTTCAAAAGCATCAATTCCTGGATGCTTAGCCTACAGCTATAATCAGTAAATATCTCCAGGGTAAATATATCTACAGATCCTCAGTGTCATTCCTCCCTCCCTCCAAGGCCCTCAACTCCTACACATTGTAGTTTCACTCCCCTGTTACTGGTGGATACCGTGCTGTGCTTTCTTTTCAAATTTATATCTAGAAAAACTACTCAGATGCATACTTTACCTTGTTTATTGTGATTTTACTGTTGATTATATATCATCAATGTTCAGATGCATATTTTACATTATTTACTGTTGTCACACGAGTGTATGTTCCTCGGTTCTTTGTCTCATCACAACAAAGATTTGGAGCAACGGACATTATTTAAAAGATAGCAGGAGAATCCAAGAGAAGAGAGTGGAGGAGTGCGTGGGGAGGGAGAAAGAAAGAAAGACCGCAGGCACGCGGGAGAGAGAGTCCGTGAGAAAGCACTTTGGCTCCTCCTTTTATATGTTTTTTCCTCCACGTGGGCCTGCCCTATGCAAATTGGGCTTAGCCAGGAATGCTGTTTGTTCTGCCTGAAGTCTTCACTCTGGTCCTCAGACCTTCCTTTGCCCTTCCTTGTCTTTTAGCCACCGCCATTTTGAACTCCTTTTGCCTATTCTACCTACCTAACATTTGGTAGTCCTGAATAGGTATCTGAGATCTCCCAGGGGCTCACAGGTGTATCGAGTGTCCTCTGTTTTCTTCCATGGCTTGACTCATGAGTAGTGAATCCAGGAGTCATGTCCTGGTACCTTGACTGCTGTGGGGGTAGAAAGTAATACAGGGTAGGGGCCCTTCCCTGTGGGCTGGAGTTGAGCCTTTGGGGACCCATCTTTCCAGACTTTAATTAGGACTTGAGTCCCTGGAGCATATAGTGGTAACTCTTTAGAATCTTTTGGGTCCTGGTTCATACCCTACAAGCATATATCCTGTTGGAATTGCCCAGTGGCCATGGTATAAGACTGGAGGGTCTGAACCTCTGGATCTAGGAAGAGGGCATTGACATAAACAAAAGGTCTCCCATATAGCATCTCATAAGGACTAAGACCAACCTGTTCCTTAGGGGCAGTGGGGGTGCAGAGGAGAGCTATTGGTAAAGCCTCCTTCCATCCCAGGGACGTCTCCTGGATTATATTTTTTTAAGAATTGATTGGCTCTTTCTACTTTTCCTGAAGATTGAGGCCTCCAGGCACAATGGAGATAATAAGTAATGCCCAATGCTTTCGAGACTCCTTGGGTGACCTTAGAAGTAAATGATGTCCCACTGTCACTTTGTAATGACCTGGGCAGACCAAATCTTGAAATGATTTCATGGAGCAGTTTTTTTACACCTCACAACCTTTCGAAGACAGATCCCTAGGCAGGTCAAGGCGTGATGATCTCCTGGGACCCCCCGGACTGGAGTTTGGGCAGCCCCAAGATCTCCAGTGTGACCAATGCTGGGTAGAATTAAGAGGTTTGTAACTCATTGCTAGTTTGCTCACCATGGGCGGGAATAGATATGATGTAAGTTCATCCTACCCAGAACTGTTGCAACCTAAGAGCCAGGCATCCCTGGGTCAGGATGCACATCCCCAGGCAGGCTGAGGCGTGACAGCCTCCTAGAGATCGAATCCCCAGGCAGGTCGAAGCGTGACGACCTCCTGGGACCCCTGGGACTAGAGGGTCCCCGAACAGGTTGAGGCGTGACAACCTTTCTAAGACTGATCCCTAGGCAGGTCAAGGCGTGATGACCTCCTGGGATCCCCCGGACTGGAGTTTGGGCGTCCCCAAGATCTCCAGTGTGACCAGTATTGGGTAGGATTAGGGGTTGGATATTATAGAGTATTTCCCTCCCAAGGCCAGCTATTTTCTGGTTGTCTCTCCAGAAGATTGTAGAGGCAGCCTTGTGGGTCTGGATGGGGCTCAGGAAAAGAGCATGAAACAGGAGAGAAGGGGGCAGAGCACAACCTTTGAAAGAATGACATAGCATAAGGGTATAATGTAAACCAATTAAAATCAATTGGATCCAAGATGACAAGTCAAATTCAAGTAAACCTTAATCCCCAATCTATAAGACAACAGACACACCCAGAGGTGGCAGGGCAGCTCCAAGGCACAAGGTCAAAAGAGGGAGGAGTGGGTGGTTCCCCAATGGCTGGGATGATCCTCTCACTCATTAGCATATGAATTCCATCCCCTCACAAAACCTAGCCCGGCCTAATACCATGGCCCCAGCCCTTGCCCTTGGCAATGGTTCACACCCTGAAGAGTGGCTTCTCTCTGGATCCTAACAAATCCACCTCTTATCGCTTTGTCTCCCAATGAATTTTTGCATCAGAGCCTGAGTTTCATAAGTTTTGGCCGGGCTTGAGTCCCAGGAGAGAGCTGAAGGACAGGAGGAAAAAGCTGTGGGAAAAACATGGCAAGGAATCCCTTTCAAAGCCCGCTGGAAAATTTGCTAAATATCTGACCGGTGCTCAGTTTCACTGGTCTGAGCCTTGGCACAGAGAAGAGAAAGGACAGAAGAACCCCCACCAACTTGGGTAACAGCTACCGGGGCTCAGCAGATAGCGCCTCTGGGACATGCTGAGGAGTAGCCTCTCCAGAGTCCCTCAGTTGTGCCCCTGCCGCCCGCCTTTTTGCGGGAGGTTCGAGGAAACAAGAAACGGGAGATTGTAAAGGTCCCTCCAGCCATAGGAGCGAGGACCTCTTACGTTAACTGGAGGTCTTCTGGAATCTGAGACTGGGTCGCGTGAGCTTTCTGCTGAGTTCGTTTTTCGCTGTCCCGGTTTCCAGCACAATGGGCCTTCCCCTGCGCTGGGTTTCTTCACCTTCCACTTCTAGCGCGGGAGCTTCGCTGAGTTGGTCTCCTGCTGTGCTTGGCCTCTGCGTGGAAGAGGTTGTTTCAGCCAGGTTAAATCTGAGTCAGGGCACCATAGATGTCATGCGAGTGTATGTTCCTCGGTTCTTTGTCTCCTCACAACAAAGATTTGGAGCAACGGACATTAAAGCCCTCGGCGCGTCACAGCTCTCGGGTCTTGGACAAACCATGCTACAGCTCTTAGGCAAATCAGTGTTACAGCTCCATT
>NW_011493551.1:1588924-1600768 GCF_000754665.1 Bison bison bison | reverse complement strand
CAGGGCCTGCCCTATGCAAATTGGGCTTAGCCAGGAATGCTGTTTGTTCTGCCTGAAGTCTTCACTCTGGTCCTTGGACCTTCTTTTGACCTTCCTTGTCTTTTAGCCACCACCATTTTGGACTCCTTTTCCCTATTCTACCTACCTAACACTGTTACTATCCCCAAAGGCACATAATTTTTCAAAAAACAAAAACAAAAACATGCAGCCGTTTTCAGGACTTTGACTTCTGTCAATATGGAAAAGTGTTTGTCACTCAGTTGTATCCGACTCTTTGCAACCTCACGAACTGTAGCCCACCAGGCTCCTCTGTGCATAGAGTTTTCCAGGCAAGAATACTGGAGTGGGCTGCCAATTCCATCTCCAGGGTATCTTCCCAATCCAGGGATCAAACCCAGGTCTCCTGCATTGCAGGCGGATTCTTTACCCACCAAGCTACCAGGGAAGCCCTGGGAATATGGGAAGGTAGATACTATAAAAAACCTGTTACTCCAAAGCAAGGAGATTCTGGAAGAGGTTAATTTTTTTTTAAGGTATTACAGGACTTTCAATGAATAAAGAAATTCTTCAAGTAACCCCTAGTAAAATGTATCCTGAAACTGTAACAGGAGGGAAGGGGGCAGGGCACAACCTTCAAAAGAATGATAAACCCTGAGGACATGACATAAATTGATTAGAACCAAATAGGTCTAAAATGGCAGACTAGTTGACTTCCAGTAGACTTTTTAATTTTTTTTTTAATCACTTGATTTTTTTTTTTTCATCAAAAGTCTTTCCCAACCTCATAACTTTATCTGGAAAATAAATCAAGCAATTGTCAATGTAGCTATAAACACTTAACTTCAAAATTTCTATCACAAAGTCCAAGTGGATATAAACGTTAGAATAAGACATTTTTTAAATAATGTGCTTCTAAAAACTAAGTGCTTCTAAAAACTAATGTGCTTCTAAACTTCATGGACTTCCTCTAGACCTTGAGTCTCAGTATATGCTCATGGTAACACATCAGCAAGCTTCATGGCACACCCACTGCACCATGACAGTTTCAAGGCTGACAATAAAGGTGATTATCACTTTGTCTCTCACTAAATTCTTCTGCAATGAGACATCAAGAACCTGAACTTAAGTCCTGAGACCAGGTGTGTGATCTCAGTTAAAAGACCACAGGTTCAAGTCCCAGTCTGTTACAGGGTTTCAAAACCAGAATGGGAGTGTGAGTAGCAAGGTGCCAGGAGATTGGTGTTGATATATATCTACATTTATCCTTGGTAAAGTGTATATATATGTATATGTGTGTGTGTGTGTGTGTGTGTGTGTGTTCTGTTCTGTGCTAAGTCGCTTCAGTCATGTCCAACTTTTTGCAACCGTATGGACTGTAGCCTGTCAGGCTCCTCTGTTCATGGGATTCCCCAGGCAAGAATACTGGAGTGGCTTGTCATAAATATAAGCCATACACACATATATGGCTTCCCTGGAGCCTCAGATGATAAAGAATCTGCCTGTAATGCAGGAGACCCGGGTTTGATCCCTGAGTCTGGAAGATCCCCTGGAGAAGGGAATGGAAACCCAATCCAGTATTCTTGCCTGGAGAATTCCATGGACATAGGAGCCTAACAGGCTATACTCTATGGGGTTGCAAAGAGTCATACACGACTGAGCAAACAACACTTTCACACTTTCACACACACATATATATGGTGTATCAGTATGTCAACTGATCAGAGACCAAACCTGGACTAGTTCCAAATACACTTCTTGAAACTGAGATTCTTAAATAAGAAAAAAAAAAAAAAGCTTAAGTACTATCCCAAGATGGTAGTGTAACAGGAGGGAAGGGGGAAGGGCATGACTTTTGAAAGAATGACAGCCCAAGGACACAACATAAGCCAGTTAGAATCAACTGGGTCCAAAATGGCAGACAAGTCAGCTTCAACTAGACCTTGATCCTCAATCAGCAAGCTAAATGGCACACCAGAGGTACCATGACAATTCCAAGGCACTGTCAAAAGACCAAGGGGTGGGTGGTGGCCCAATTCCTGGAAATCTCCATCCCTTCCTCAAAATAGTTGAAATAATCCTCCCACTCATTAGTTTATAACCATGCCACATTTCAGGGTCACCAGATTCACCCTCTGCAATGGCTCACACTCTGAATTTGAATAAACCCATTTCTTACTTATCACTTTGTCTCTCACTGAATTCTTTATGCGATGAAACATTAAGAACCTGAACTCCATTAGGTCCTGAAGCCAGGTAGCAAGGGTTTTGCTGCTGCTGCTGCTGCTGCTAAGTCACTTCAGGCATGTCCGACTCTGTGTGACCCCATAGACAGCAGCCCACCAGGCTCCCCCGTCCCTGGGATTCTCCAGGCAAGAACACTGAAGTGGGTTCCATTTCCTTCTCCAATGCATGAAACTGAAAAGTGAAAGTGAAGTCGCTCAGTCGTGTCCGACTCTTAGTGACCCCATGGACTGCAGCCTACCAGGCTCCTCGGTCCATGGGATTTTCCAGGCAAGAGTACTGGCTGGGTTCAATTCACAGTGTATGGGTTCAAGTCTCAATCTGAGGTAAATGGTTTCAGTAGTCCTGTTTGCTTGTAGTAGAAGCATCAAAAAAACCCCAGTTTAGGCCTGTAGGATCCCCAAAGATAAATACATATGATCGGACAATCAGAGATTAATAAACAAAAGAGAAAAAAAGCTACTATGATCATGACCCAGAAAAAAAACAAAACAGATTTGGACCTCTGTGGTCTTCAAATATTGGAATTACAAAATCAAAATATAAAATAACTTTGTATAAAATACTGGAAGAAAGTTTAAAATGAAATTACAAAACTGATCAAGAAACAAGAGACTGGGAATTTATGAAATAAAAATAAATAATATATTTGAAAATAAAAAATATAATTGTTGACATTTTAAAACTTCAGAAAGCCATGGATTAAATAGCAGCTTAGACATGGATGAAAAAAATACAGTGAAAGTTGGAGCTAAATAAATTACCCAGAGGTAATACAGGAAAACAAGGAGATGGATTATTAAAGTGTGATTGGGAGACCAAGAAAATAAAATAATAAACTTAGTTTATGGATTTCTAGGAGATAAATTGATGAGAATAGAAATAAATATTTGATGAGTTAATGGATAATAATTTTTCAATTCTGATGAAGGCTGTAAATCCATAAATATCCAAAACATGATTTATAGCAAGCTTGATATAAAGAAATCTGGACCTAGACACTTTATTTAAAACTCTAGAACACAAAGGTTAAAATATTTTAAAACAGCTTAAGAGAAAAAAAATTATCTATAAATGATAATTTGACTGACTGCAGATTTCACAACTCCGGTTAGAAAACATTTTTTGATAATATCTTCAGTGTGCCAAAAGAACATAATTGTCAGCCTAGAATTAACTGTTCATTCTAAATTATGTTCAACAAAAGAAACTACAAGCCCAAAATGGAGTCACCTGTGCTAAACCTCAAGACTTAATGCTGCTCAGTTTCCCAGTCATATCTGACTCTCTGTGACCCTGTGAACTGCAGTATGCCAGGCCTCTCTGTCCCTCACCATCTCTTGAAGTTTGCCCAAGGTCATATCCATTGCCTCAATGGTGCCATCCAGCCATCTCATCCTCTGACACCCTCTTCTCCTTCTGCCCTCAATCTTTCCCAGCATCAGGGGCTTTTCCAACAGGTCCGCTGTTCACATCAGATAATCAAAATACTGGAGTTTCAACTTCAGTATCAGTCCTTCTAATGAGTGTTCAGGGTTGATTTGATTGACTGGTTTGATCTCCTTGCTGTCCAAGGGACTCTCAGGAGTCTTGTCCAGCACCACAGTTCAAAGGCATCAATTCTTCTGCACTCCACCTTCTTTATAGTCCAGCTCTCACAACCCTATGTGACCACTAGGAAGATCATTGCCTTGACTTACGGACCTTTGTTGGCAGAGTAATGTCTCCGCTTTTAAACACACTGTCTAGGTTTGTCATAGCTTTCCTGCCAAGAAGCAAACATCTTCTGATTTCATGGCTGCAGTCACCATCTGCAGTGATTTTAGAGCCCCAAAAGAGGAAACCTATCACTACTTCCACCTTTTCCCCTCTATTTGCCATGGAGCTGGATGCCATGATCTTAGTTTATGGTTTTTTGTTTTTTTGTTGTTTTTTTTTTAAATTTTATTTTATTTTTAAACTTTACATAATTGTATTAGTTTTGCCAAATATCGAAATGAATCCACCACAGGTATACATGTGTTCCCCATCCTGAACCCTCCTCCCTCCTCCCTCCCCATACCATCCCTCTGGGTCGTTCCAGTGCACTAGCCCCAAGCATCCAGTATCGTGCATGGACTGGCAACTCGTTTCTTACATGATATTTTACATGTTTCAATGTCATTCTCCCAAATCTTCCCACCCTCTCCCTCTCCCACAGAGTCCATAAGACTGTTCTATACATCAGTGTCTCTTTTGCTGTCTCGTACAAAGGGTTATTGTTACCATCTTTCTAAATTCCATATATATGCGTTAGTATACTGTATTTATGTTTTTCCTTCTGGCTTACTTCACTCTGTATAATAGGCTCCAGTTTCATCCACCTCATTAGAACTGATTCAAATGTATTCTTTTTAATGGCTGAGTAATACTCCATTGTGTATATGTACCACAGCTTTCTTATCCATTCATCTGCTGATGGACATCTAGGTTGCTTCCATGTCCTGGCTATTATAAACAGTGCTGCGATGAACATTGGGGTACACGTGTCTCTTTCCCTTCTGGTTTCCTCAGTGTGTATGCCCAGCAGTGGGATTGCTGGATCATAAGGCAGTTCTATTTCCAGTTTTTTAAGGAATCTCCACACTGTTCTCCATAGTGGCTGTACTAGTTTGCATTCCCACCAACAGTGTAAGAGGGTTCCCTTTTCTCCACACCCTCTCCAGCATTTATTATTTGTAGACTTTTGGATGGCAGCCATTCTGAGGTTTTTTAAAATATTTAGTTTTAAGCTGGCTTTTTTCACTCTCCTTCACCCTCATCAAGAGGCTCTTTAGTTCCTCTTTGCTTCCTGCCATTGTGGTGGTATCATCCAAATATCTAAGTTTGTTGATGTTTCTCCTGCCTATCTTGATTCCAGCTTGTAACTCAATTCAGCCTCGAATTTCTCATGATGTGCTCAGCGTATAGATTAAGACTTATAACCTATTCTAATTGTAGTTTCACCCTCTCCCAGGAGCAGCCTTTTAAACCAAGCAGTATGGAATTTCCTGGTCAGCACTAGGCAGGTAATCTGCCTAAGATTTCCTGCCTCCCCCTAACCTTGTCTGAAGTAATCCACTCTTTTAAATCCTTGTCCCACTTCTTTCTGTCTCTGAAAACCTTCCATTTTGTACATCTCCTAACAATGCTTTTCTACATGCTGAATGGGATGCTGCTTAATTCATGAATCATCTAATTAAACCAATTATGCCTTCAAACTGAGTCAAATTTCTGTTCTTTAACAGTATGAGGGCAGAGTACACTATGTTGAGATTGTTATCTGAGGGAATCTGCCCCAGTGGACCTTCACCAAAAGAGCTTCTAAAAAATGACTTCAGGAAGAAGAAAGATTGTCTCAGTACAAAGACCTGAGATCCAAAGGGTAACAGTGAGCAAGTGAAAAGTGAAAGTGTTTAGTTGCTCAGTCGTGTCCGACTCCTTGCGACCCCATGGAGCCCACCAGGCTCCTCTGTCTATGGGATTTCCCAGGCAAGAATAACTGAGTGGGTTGCCATTCCCTTTTCCAGGGGATCTTCCCGACTCAATGATCAAACCCATGTCTCCCGCATTGCAGGCAGATTCTTTACTGTCTGAGCCACCAGGGAAGCCCAGGTAAACCTAAATAAACATTATTTATATGAAGTTAAGCTGTTATACAATTTGTGTGTTTTTTAAAGGACTCAGTGAAAATAGTGGAAAACAATTATGAATTAAGAGTGGAGCATTTAGAGGTCTTCTAAAGACTTTGTACTGTTCAGCAGAGGAGCAGATATGAACTATAAGTAAGTAAGTAAGTGAAGTTGCTCAGTCGTGTCCGACTCTTTGCGACCCCAAGGACTGCAGCCTACCAGGCTCCTCTGTCCATGGGATTTTCCAGGCAATAGTACTGGAGTGGATTGCCATTTCCTTCTCCAGCGGATCTTCCTGACCCAGGGATTGAACCTGGGTCTACTTTTCGAGAATAACTAGTAAAAGAATGGAAATAAAATGTAGACCTTAAAAACTTGTAGAGAAGTGAACTGAAATTAAAAAAATACAAACAAAACTACTTTCATGATTTTTAAAGGAAAAAACCGAGGAAAGAAAATAATTGAAAAAATAAAACATATTCAACCAAAAGGTAGACAACAGAAAAAAAATAGATCGATCAATAAGCGCAATAAATGTAATCAGACTAAAATTCCAGTTAAAATTCAGAGATAGTCAGATTGAACAAAAAAAAGAAATGTCCAAGTTTTCCAGGTCGGACTGTAATGGAGCAACAGATATTAGACTTACTCTCCCATCATATACAACTATAAAATTGGCCAAATGCCTGAAACAACTGTTTTTAGGTACTGACCAACAAGCAGTGCTTATGTGTGACTTTCAAGGAAATAGAAATATATGAGGTGAGAGCCATATTCAACCCAACTGTCTGGGCACACTTTCCAAATTGTGGTGCAGGGAAGTAGAGCCAAAACGGACCACAGAGATCTTGCAGAGCTGAGGAGGCAGGAATCAGAATTCCAGACCATTGTGGAGGCTATAATTTGTGAGGCAAGTGGAAGACAGGAGAGATCTGCATTTAAAAGGTAGTTCAAAAATATGCAAAAGGATTCCCTTATTGGAAATCGAGTCTTCGTTTGAATGCCAAACTGCGTGTACACAGGAAAGCATCCAGAAGGCCTGCAAGAAAGCAGCTACCAGTGGGTTGTGAGAACAGAGACCCTTGGGTCTCAGCATGCTGGCAGAGTAGTTAGAGTTCTGATCAGAGAACCTTACCTTAATGTAAACTCAGGCCTTAAGATTGGATTTCTTAAATACATGCCTTAGGCACAGGGCTTTTTCACCTGTAGGATAAAGGGTCTCTAAAAGGGTTAAAAAAAAAAGTTGTGATCAAATCAAACTAATCCCAAGTAAATTAACTTATTTTCAGGAAAAAAAATAGTGTACATTTTTTTAAAGGGAGACAACAATATTCAGCTGCTCTACAACGTAACATCTGTAATGTACAACATTCAATAAACTCTGCATGTTATGAGAAAGAGGAGAATATGATAAACCCCTAAGAGAGACAGACAAAAAATAGAAACATATCCAGAGATGGCAGAGATTTTTAAAAGACTTCAAAATAGCTTTCATAAATATGTGAACTCCTTGAGGGTAAAAACCATCCCTTCTCCCAAGGCAAGGGAGGGTAGGGGCTAAGAGTATATGCTTTGCTGTTAAGTATATGCCTGGGTTCAAATCTCATATCTGACATGTGTTAATTACAGAAAATTTGGAAAGGTATTTAAGTTGTCTAAGCCCTAGTTTACTTAATCTTAAAATGGGAAAAAGAATATCTTCCTTACAGAATTATCCTAGGATTAAGTGGAATAATGTACAGGCATGCTAAGTTGCTTCAGTCATGTCTTACTCTTTGCAATCCTTTGGACTGTAGCCCACCAGCCTCCTCTGACCATGGGATTCTCCAGTCCAGAATATTGGAATGGGTTGCCATATCCTTTTCCAGGGAATCTTCCCAACCCAGGGATTAAACCCAAGTCGCTTATGTTTCCTGCATTGGCAAGGGTTCTGTACCACTAGCACCAGCTGGGAAAGTGGGATAATGTACCAGGAGTAACTAACACAAAAACAAGAGCTCTGTAAGGGTAAGGGCTAAGAGCAATACTTACCTATTATTACTCATTACACAGCACAGACTGGATTATTTTAGGTGTCTAATATTATGAATGAGAAAAGGCTATCAAGTCCAATGGCACTCATGTCTGGTCTGAATGTTGGAAACCAGCTGGGGTAGGATTAGTGAGCATTAGTTGTCAAATCCACTCATAGCATTGAGCAACTGGCCAAGTGGAGAAGGAGAGAGGAGCACCTGTGGTCTAGCCCCTTGGGATGAGAAGACAGCCGAGAACACTCTGAGTTGAATCGAGTACTCACATTTCAGGGGCCACTTTAGGGAGAACTGAGGACCAAACAGTGCCTGGCCCAGCCGAAAGCACCTTGTTTATCTGCCACTCTCTGTTACTGATTAACAGTAGCTTCCCCTCTTGCCACACCCTTTTGCTCAAACACAATTAAATTTTAAAATAACATGACTTTAGGAAGAACTGTTCAAAGTGCAGGTACCTGGTCTATGAATGAGAGTTGGTTGGGCGTAGTTGGGAATCAGAAAACACTTTGTACCTGTTTACTTTGACAAAGAATCAGATCCAAGTTCTCTCCCTGTAGGAAACGTGGAGTAAAACAGGGAGCTTTTAGACCTGGGTTTGGGAATCTGTTTAAAACCCCAAATGTGTGATCACAACCTGATCACATAGAATCAGGATTTCTTGTGTTACAAACATTGACCCCCCAAGGAACCTCTTTTGGCCATGCCCAGGAAACATCTGAAACTCAGAGCTTGAGAAGGGTTGTGAGGGGACCACTCGAGTTTTAATCTGGGCTTTACCACTAGCTTCCTGTGCATGTTTTCTGATCTTCTGGGTCTTGGAGATAGAACAACTAGATCATAATTTCCCGAAGTATCTCCCTAGGATGTTAACAGGGGATAGAGAAAAAGCAGTTCTGTTAACCAGTATTTCCCAAACTGTCATGTGAACCACTGGAGTTAGATGAGTTGACTTCAGGAGGCTTCCCTGGTGGCTCAGATGGTGAAGAACCTGCCTGCAATGCAATAGACCCGGGTTCAATCGCTGGGTCAGGAAGATTCCCTGGAGGAGGGAATGGGAACCCACTCCAGTATTCTTGGACAGAATATCCATGGACAGAAGGGCTCCTCTGGAACTCCATGAGGTCACAAAGAGTTGGACGCAACCGAGCTACTTTCACTTTCACTTGGTTGAAATTAACATTTTTTTTTCTAATTAATTTTTGGCAAATGATCCTAATTTTCCATTTGTAATAATGATATAGAAGTGCTTTAGAATGTTCCTTTTAAAATGTGAGTGGATTTAAAGGAAAAGATTAAATCAATAACAGTATAAATTGTAGGTATGGCAAAGACTGTGAATGTGGTACACGAATGACTGAAATTTGAGGAAAGTTCTGTCAAATCAGATAAAATTGGTTTATTTGTTGCGGGACTTTGCAGAGATTTTATCATGTTGATAGAAATTTTGCCTCTTCAAGAAGGGAATTGGCATTTAGCACTTCTTTAACTCATTTGACTGTAGAAACCTTCTTTTCTTTAACAACCTCTTGTTACACTTATGTTCTGGACATTTCACTTCAACAAATGTTTATGAGAAATTCTGAGACAGTTTTATTAAACTTGACCATTTTAGAATTTTGGGTCCTCTACATTTGATAGAAAGTCTTAGAAGAAAGTACAGGAATAGAGCTAGAAATGGTCATTTAAGAAGGTTTATACAGTAGTCAAAAGCATGTTAGCCCCAAGTGCAATGTGCTATCCTGGATTGGATGCTGAAGCAGAAAAAGGACATTAGTTGGAAAAGACTAGTGAAGTCTAACTGGGATTTTAGTTAATACTAGTGACATAGTTTTACCACCAAGTCTGGTAACATTCCCTACTCACTCCATTGCCTGGTCTCACAGTGCTCAGCATCAAAGTACAAAGTCTAAGCTAAGAAAGAGGAATCACGTTCCTCACTAACCCTCAGTGAGATCCATGTACCTTTCCTGGTACCAAATTTAGCCCAGGAAGAAGACCCAGGCAGCAGTGAAGAAATGGGCATTTTTCACACTCTTCTACATTCTGATCTCGGAGAAGGCAATGGCAACTCACTCCAGTGTTCTTGCCTGGAGAATCCCAGGGACGGGGGAGCCTGGTGGGCTGCCGTCTGTGGGGTCGCACAGAGTCAGACACGACTGAAGTGACTTAGCAGCTACATTCTGATCTAGCTGCTCAGCCCTCCCAGTCACAGCCTAGCCCCTTCAACATTCTTCAACTTCGAACTAAAATCAGGGCCAAAGTCCCCTTGGGGCCAGAGAGGGTAAATTTCTTCAGACCAAGGACTTGAGTGTGCTTACCCATCTAACTGCAGAGTGCTGCAGGCAGTCAGACTGTGGCCATAAAATCCTCAGCAGGTGTTGGTGGACAAGGCAGATAGATTGGGAGAGGAATGTTCTGGCTGAGGGAGGCTGTGAGTATATAATTCTGCTAACCCTCCCCACAGCCTTTGTCTAGATGATAAATGGGTGGAGACAAGAAAGGAGTAACCATTTCTTCCATGTACAGACAGACACTGGCATTTATTGCCAGCTTATCACAAAAGTCTACAAGTTATTATATTTCACAGCAAACAGTTATTGGAGGGACGAAAGGAAAGCAAGACCCAAGAGAAACTGAAAGGGAGATAAGCCTTAATAAAAACAACAAAAGCATTACATGAAGGGCCTCTCATAATCACTTGTCTTATTAGAGAATCCTGATCCACCCACATCGTTAACACAGAATCTTTAGGATAAATTTTTAATTTCATTGATCCTAATTAACATGAATATATGTAATGCATGAGACTGTCCTCAGGGCAGTGGCAATGGGGTGGGAAGGAAGGACAGGACAGTGAAAAGACCTGGCTTGGAAAATAATTTCACGAATCTTTTCCAGCTGGTTAGAGAAATGCTAAAAAAATTTTATTTTTATTTTTTGGCCACAGGATACAGGATCTTTGCTCCTGGATTAGGGGCTGAAACTGTGCCCTACCCACACCCTTGGAAGTGAAAGTGCAGAGTAGACTGCACTGCCAGGGGATTCCCTATTGCTTCTTTACATATTAATTTCTTTCTAGTTATCTTAGCTAACACATTTATTAATTTCAAAACTCTTGATCAATTCTTTTTAGTTTTCTAGCACTGAAACTGCATGATTTACAAATAATGATTTTTAAAAAATACATTTTTTTCTAATACACATTTATTTTTACTTACTTATTTGGCTGCACCAGTTCTTTGTTTTGGCATGAGAACTCTTAGCTGTGGCTCATGGGATCTAGTTCCCTGACCAGGGATTGAACCTGGGCCCCCCTTGCATTGGGAGCATGGAGTCTTAGCCACTGGACAACTAGGGAAGTTCCTACAAATAATTTTTGTTTCCTCCTTTTGTTGTTCATTCCTCTCATTTCTATTTCATATCTTACTGCATTAGGAAGGATTTTTGAAGCAGTAGGTAATGATAATATTAATACTCAGTTCAGTTCAGTTCAGTTGCTCAGTCGTGTCCGACTCTTTGAGATCCCATGGACTGCAGCTCACCAGGCCTCCCTGTCCATCACCAGTTCCCCAAGTTTATTCAAACTCATGTCCATTGAGTTGGTGATGTGATCCAACCATCTCATCCTCTGTCGTCCCCTTCTCCTCCTGCCCCCAATCCCTCCCAGCATCAGAGTCTTTTCCAATGAGTCAACTCTTTGCATGAGGTGGCCAAAGTACTGGGGTTTCAGCTTTAGTATCATTCCTTCCAAAGAAATCCCAGGGCTGATCTCCTTCCGAATGGACTGGTTGGACCTCCTTGCAGTCCAAGGGACTCTCAAGAGTCTTCTCCAACACCACAGTTCAAAAGCATCAATTCTTCGGCGCTCAGCTTTCTTCACAGTCCAACTCTCACATCCATACATGACCACAGGAAAAACCATA
>NW_011493551.1:1584355-1588824 GCF_000754665.1 Bison bison bison | reverse complement strand
CTGTTTCCACTGTTTCCCCATCTATTTCCCATGAAGTGATGGGGCCAGATGCCATGATCTTTGTTTTCTGAATGTTGAGCTTTAAGCCAACTTTTTCACTCTCCACTTTCATCAAGAGGCTTTTTAGTTCCTCTTCACTTTCTAGGTATCATTATTTTAGAAAGAGTGCCTCTCATATTACTCTTTTAATTGTGTTTCGTTTGGGTTAATTGCTCTTTATCATAGCATTACCATTTCCCCCCACATACTAATTCATCTCTTCTCTGGCAATTTAACTCCTACCCATTCTACAAAGATCATCTGAAATCCCATTACTCTCATGAAATATGTACATACAAAAGCACATATAAATGAACACCAAGCTAATCTTAAAGTAGTTTTTTGGACTTTACAAAGAACTTTCATATACAGATTCTTATTTGATGCTCTTGACAGATCATTGAGTAGGTATTGTTAAGACTCTCATTTTAGATATAAAAAAGTTCACTCTGTGAGTGGCTGAGCAACTGGCTCTAGGACATTAGCTGACTACAATTTTGTGTTTTCTCTCTTCAGTACCACCTTGCCCTGTTGCTGAAGAACTTTCTCCAACATCCTCCTCAGTCTCTGTACTTACTGTGCTCCTTTTCCACCCCTCCCAACTGCCATATAGGTTCTGTAACTGGATTTATCCTCTCTCTGAGAAGGGTGCTCTAGGGTTCATGACATGCATAAGGTACACTTCCCTTCCACCTGAGGCACTGGTGATACCAAGGTGAAAGAGTCAATAAAGACTGAGTTAGAAAAGATATATATTTATATATTTTACATCCCAAGGAATTGCAAGAGCTGATGCAGTCCAAACAATCACAAACAACTTGTTAAACAAGTTATTGAAAAGCATCTTTCAGACTCAGTAAAAGTCAACAAGCTTGGCTCGAAGTTCACTCAGTCAGTCATGTCCCACTCTTTGCAACCACATGGACTTCCAGGAAGCATGCCAGGCTTCCTTGTCCTTCAGCATCTCCCAGACCGTGCTCAATTGAGTCAGTGATGCCATCCAACCGTCTCATCCTCTGTTGTCCCCTTCTCCTCCTACCTTCAATCTTTCCCAGCATCAGGGTCTTTTCAATAAGGAACTGGGGTAGCAGTGGGAAATCTCAGGTTATCGTTGCTCATCCATTCACTTTTGCTCAGAAATGTAAATATCTGAAAAAAAAATTTTCAGCAGTCATTTATAAAGTTGAACTTAGTTGGCCATCCTATCAATGATTGATCTTGGACTAGAAGAAGGGTAAAGATGTGGTGTGGGAGGGATGGTGATAGTTCTGCCCTTGCCAATCTCACAGACCTGAAATAAGAAAGTGTCAGGGACAGTTCTTCCAATCTGTAGTGAGCAGCAAAGTATTATTTCAATCTTCTGATATATGGATTATCTTCCAGCTAGACTATGAGCTCTTTGAGCTTGTGTGTCTTATCTTGTTCCCCTATTTACCTCTTTAATCAAACACCTATCACACTAAAGAAGACTGTTTTAGTAAATGTGCACCGTTTTTATTTATTATGGTAAAATATACATAACATAAAATTTACCATTTGAACCACTTTTAAGTATACTGTTCAATGGCATTAAGTACATTCACATTATTGAGTACTCATCACCCCTATTCATCTCCACAAATTTCACATCATCCCAAAATGAAACTCTAAACACGTTAAAATATAACTTCCTATTCTCCCCTTCCCCAGTCCCGAATAACTACCATTCTATTTTCTGCCTCTATGAATTTGACTATTCTAAGTACCCCATACAAGTGAAACCGTACAACATTTGTCATTTTGTGTCTGGCTTATTTCACTTGATGTCTTCAAGGTTCATCCATGTTGTATATTTTTAAAATAAATAAACTCTTTTTATTCCATACCTCCCAATCTTGGCCATAAGTGCAGACTAGAATGGAAGTCCGAAGGAGGAAGGCAGAAAGCCTTAGAGGTTTTAGGGGAGGGGAATAGAAAGGTAAATGAGGCCCGGTGCTCTCTAGACCAGGAAACAGTGGACCAAGGGTGAGGAGAGGGTATGTAGCGGGACCGGGTAATGGGAAGGAAGGGAATAATCCAGAGGAAGTTGGGTCACTCCTGCTTCTCACCAGGAAATCCCCCTGGATCAACTTCCAAAGCTGTCATTAGATCAGGAGTTCTTAACCCTGGGATCTATGAACCCCTAGGAGATTCATGAATGGACTTTAGGGGTATGCTTGCCAAGAGTATATGTAATTATTCTGAGCATATATATATTTGGGGGGACAAGGTTTATAAATACAGTAGATCCTTAAAGTCATAGAAGCTGAGAACTATTGTGCCAGAGGAACACATTGTCCTTCTTTACATTCAAAATTGTTGAAGGGTGGGCCAGTCAGAGAAACTCATTTCCTTTGGTTGTCCCTGAGACAAACTGAGAGTGTTTTGAAGAAGAATCTTTACTATGTAAATAATGCAAACAACAGCAGAATCTCATAAATCCAAGAAAAGAAACTATTTTACAGTGCTATTTGTCTGATGGTAGGTCAATTAAAGTCCAGTCATAGATGAAAATGATCACCAAGACTTAAGAACTTTATGTCTGCCTGTGATTCTCTAATTCTCATCTTTTATCGCTACTTTGTTTTTCTTTCCTGATAAGAATTGCTGTCTCTTGAGGGAGGCTTGGCTACCTGATAGGAACCCTGAGGCCAATAAATGAGAAAGCAGTTCTCCCATACCGGACCACCTATATCTCCAGGTGTTTTCTGAACACTGTTTTTGTTCAGTTGCTAAGTTGTGTCCAACTCTTTGCAACTTCCATGGACTGCAGCACGCCAGGCTTCCCTGTCCATCACTGACTTCTAGAGCTTTTCTCAAACTCATGTTCATTGAGTTGATGATGCCATCCAACCATCTCATCCTCTGTTGTCCCCCTTCTCCTCCTGCCCTCAACCTTTCCCAGCATCAAGGTCTTTTCCAGTGAGTCGGCTCTTCGCATCAGGTGGCCAAAGTATTGAAGCTTCTGCTTCAGCATCAATCCTTCCAGTGAATATTCAGGGTTGATTTCCTCCAGGATTTACTAGTGTGATCTCCTTGCTGTCCAAGGGACTCCCAAGAGTCTTCTTCAGCACCACAGTTCAAAAACATCAGTTCTTCAGTGCTCAGCCTTCTTTATAGTCCAACTCTCACATCCACACATGACTGCTGGAAAAAACCACAGCTTTGACTATTCAGACCTTTGTCAGCAAAGTGATGTCTCTGTTTTTTAACACACTGTCTAGGTTGGTCATATCTTTTCTTCCAAAGAGCAAGCATCTTTTAATTTCATGGCTGCAGTCACCATCTGCAGGGGTTTTGGAGCCAAGAAAATAAAATCTTCCACTGTTTCCATTTTCCCCCATCTATTTACTATTAAGTCATGGGACCAGATGCCATGATCTTAGTTTTTTAAATGTAGAGTTTGAAGCCAGCTTTTTCACTCTCTTTCACTTTAATCAAGAGGCTCTTTAGTTCCTCTTCCTTTTCTGCCATTAAGGTAGTATCATCTGCATATCTGAGGTTGTTGATATTTCTCCCGGCAATCTTGATTCCAGCTTGTGATTCCTTCAGCCTGGCATTTCACATGATGTATTCTGCATATAAGTTAAATAAGCAGGGTGACAATACACAGCCTTGACATATTCCTTTCCCAATTTTGAACCACTCCATTGTTCCATGCCCAGTTCTAACTATTGTTTTCTTGACTTACGTACAGGTTTCTCAGGAGGCAGGTAAGGTGGTCTGGTATTCCAGTCTCTTTAAGAATTTTCCACAGTTTGTTGTGATCCACACAGTCAAAGGCTTTAGTGTAGTCAATGAAACAAAAGTAGATGTTTTTCTAGAACTCTCTTGCTTTTTCTATGATCCAACGGATGTTGGCAATTTGATCTCTGATTCCTCTGCCTTTTCTAAATCCAGCTTGTACATCTAGAAGTTCTCAGTTCATGTACTGTTGAAGCCTAGCCTGAAGGATTTTGAGCATTACCTTGCTAACATGTGAAATTAGCACAATTGAGCATTGACTTTTCAGAATCTCACTGTTGTAGGTGCTGCCAAGGATACTGAACTTCTTTGTAAAGACACTGCAAGTTCAGGATGAATTTCTAAGGTGGACTCTACCAACCAACATACCTGGGGTCCATCACTGGTATTTATAATAGGAGATTACAAGTGTATAAGTCTTATCATTCTAGTGGATATGATTACATGAGATCAAATCATAGAGGTAAAGATAGATTACGCTACGCTACGCTAAGTCACTTCAGTCGTGTCCGACCCTGTGCGACCCCACAGATGGCAGCCCACCAGGCTCCTCCGTCCCTGGGATTCTCCAGGCAAGAACACTGGAGTGGGTTGCCATTTCCTTCTCCAATGCATGAAAGTGAAAAGTGAAAGTGAAGTCGCTTAGTCGTGTCTGACTCTTAGCGACC
>NW_011493551.1:1583126-1584255 GCF_000754665.1 Bison bison bison | reverse complement strand
TCCTTCTCCAATGCATGAAAGTGAAAAGTGAAAGTGAAGTCGCTTAGTCGTGTCTGACTCTTAGCGACCCCATGGACTGTAGCCTACCAGGCTCCTCCATCCATGGGATTTTCCAGGCAAGAGTACTGGAGTGGGGTGCCATTGCCTTCTCCAGAAGATAGATTAAGAACTGTCAAAAATCCAGAAATAGTAAAATTAAAACCACCAGATCAATAAGATAGTATTTGATAAGTTTATTGTGCGTATAACAACAGTTTGCAAACCAGGAGCTTTCAAATACAAAACTGATATGAAGCTCAGAAGCTGTAAAATGATTAGCCTCCAATTAAAATAAAAAAATAAAATAAATGAAAGCTGACACACACAAAAAAGCTCAGAAGCATGACCTTACAGGATGCTTTATAAAGTGAAAATGAGGAAGTACCTTAAGCTTTGCCTTGATTGGTTACTGCAATCAGGGAGTTTCCAGATGGTAGGGGATTGGTTAAAAGTAATTATTTTATACCACTTTGAGGAAGATGACTTAAGTTTCTATTATGATTATCCAAGACATTTACAAGAAATAACCTACATTTCACTTATGTTCATGATTTAGTTTTTCTTACATGGCTCAGGAAATTTTCAAGTTTGGCTTCCATGTTTTATACTTTAACAGAAGAAAAGGAATGTTCTTTTGTAAGTATTTCTAGTACTTAGAAGTATTTCTAGTATGTTCTTTTAGAAGTATTTCTCTTAAACTTAACAATAAATTGTCCTTCTTGACTAAAAAAATTTTTTTAATTGAAGTATTTAGGACCAGCCATTTCAGGTCAGTATATTCTTTCCTCTGAGGACTACTGACGAAACAATGGCAAGTCATTTGTGTCTAGATCTTTTCTTCATTATTTGTGCAGACCAAAATCTAACTTTACTAAATCTCATCCTTAGTATTAATTCATGTTACAATTAATAAAAGATACTCACCTTATTTTAATTTTAGATCTAGACTGTGATTTCCCTAGGGAATTTGAAAACATTTTGATTCCTCAAAAGCATTCACAAGAAGAGGATTGCTTCATTTCAATGTTGGGTAAAACTAATACAAT
The DNA here is from genome assembly GCF_000754665.1 of Bison bison bison. Classification (NCBI taxonomy): domain Eukaryota; kingdom Metazoa; phylum Chordata; class Mammalia; order Artiodactyla; family Bovidae; genus Bison; species Bison bison. The sequence goes on along the minus strand of NW_011493551.1, from coordinate 1,583,170 downwards.
ATTGTAAAGTTTAAAAATAAAATAAAATTTAAAAAAATAAAAAA
>NW_011493551.1:1571634-1583022 GCF_000754665.1 Bison bison bison | reverse complement strand
TTTTTATTCTAAAGGTCTATGTTCTCATTGTAGACAGTTTAGAAAAAGATAGAAAAGTTGAAGAAAGAAAAGTGGAAAAAAGTGAAAGTTGCTCAGTTTTGTCCGACTTTTTGAGACCCAATGGACTATACAGTCCATGGAATTCTCCAGGCCAGAATACTGGAGTGGGTAGCTGTCCCCTTCTCCTGGGGTCTTCCCAACCCAGGGACTGAACCCAGGTCTCCCGCATTACAGGTGGATTCTTTACCTGCTGAGCCAGCAGGGGAGCCAAGTAAACCACTAAATCTACCATTAAGAACAAAGGCACACTTAATATATATTTGGGGGTGTATTTTGTCTCTTTTTTTTTCTCCTTGAGACAATGCTAAATATTTAATTTTATATTCTGATTGGTTCAACTGTCAGGAAAAGTCATAAGACTTTGACATGGGGGGAGAAAGGGAAAAGAAAAAATGATGACTTAATGTCCTATTTGTCCCAAGTCTCTGCTAACCAGTAACAAGACAAAGGACTCTGGTCCATAGATATGCAAATGATTTCTGTTGGGTGGAGGGACAAAGGACTCCAAAATTCCCAAGTAGCTTTGTTATCTATTTGTAAATTCTTTAAAGTATTCCTGATTGACCTATTCCTGCGGGATTCTTTGAATTCTCTTTGGAACTGATTATAACTTACTGTTTTCTCATTAATTAATAAGTTGAGTTAAACTCTTGATGGGTGTTAAAGTCTCTTGAAAGATGCTGCCAAGCTGCTTTCTGGTAAGAGATGCTTCTACCAGCAATGGTGGTGAGATTACTCTTCATTAAACTCTCACCAACATTTAACATTAGTGAAACTGTGTAACTCAGATTGGGATTTAAACTCATGTGCCATGACTCGAACCCAGCCAAAACCCAGACTGAGACTTGAATACCTGGTCTTTTAACTGAGAAGGACACACTCGGCTTCAGGACTTAATGAAGCTCAGGTTCTTAATATCTCATCACAGAAAAAAATTCACTGAGAGGCAAAGAGATAGGTAAGGAGTGGATTTATTTAGAGAGAAACACACTCCACAGATAAGGACTGTGGGCCATCTCAAAAAGTGAGAGTGGCCCAGGACAGGGATTGTCAGGTTTTGGGGTGTGGGAGGAGACTCTTGAGAGTCCCCTGGACAGCAAAGAGATCAAATCAGTGAATCCTAAAGGAAATCAACCCTGAATATTCTTGGAAAGATTGATGCTAAAGCTGAAACTCCACTATTTTGGCCACCTGATGTGAAGAGCCTATTCATTGGAAAAGACCCTGAGAGATAGTGAAGACCAGGGAAGCCTGGCCTTCTGCAGTCCTTGGGGTCGCAAAGAGTTGGACTTGACAGTGACTGAACAACAAAAAATCTCATAGGCTAATGAGTGGGCTTGAACCAGATGTTTAAGCTGGTTTTAGAAAAGGCAGAGAAACCAGAGATCAAATTGCCAACATCCACTGGATCATGGGAAAAGCAAGAGAGTTCCAGAAAAACATCTATTTCTGCTTTATTGACTGTGCCAAAGCCTTTGACTGTGTGGATCACAACTGTGGAAAATTCTGAAAGAGATGGGAATACCAGACCACCTGACCTGCCTCTTGAGAAACCTCTATGCAGCTCAGGAAGCAACAGTTAGAACTGGACATGGAACAGACTGGTTCCAAATAGGAAGAGGAATACATCAAGGTGACATATTGTCACCCTGCTTATTTAACTTATATGCAGAGTACATCATGAGAAACGCTGGGCTGGAAGAAACACAAGCTGGAATCAAGATTGCCAGGAAAAATATCAATAACCTCAGATATACAGATGACACCACCCTTATGGCAGAAAGTGAAGACCTAAAAAGCCTCTTGATGAAGGTGAAAGAGGAGAGTGAAAAAGTTGGCTTAAAGCTCAACATTCAGAAAACTAAGATCATGGCATTCAGTCCCATCACTTCATGGCAAATAGATGGGGAAACAGTGGAAACAGTGTCAGACTTTATTTTTTTGGGCTCCACAATCACTGCAGATGGTGATTGTAGCCATGAAATTAAAAGACGCTTACTCCTTGGCAGGAAAGTTATGACCAACCTAGATAGCATATTGAAAAGCAGAGACAGTACTTTGCCAACAAAGGTCCGTCTAGTCAAGGCTATGGTTTTTCCAGTAGTCATGTATGGATGTGAGAGTCAGACTGTGAAGAAAGCTGAGCGCTGGAGAATTGATGCTTTTGAGCTGTGGTGTTGGAGAAGACTCTTGAGAGTCCCTTGGACTGCAAGGAGATCCAGCCAGTCCATCCTAAAGGAGATCAGTCCTGGGTGTTCACTGGAGGGACTGATGCTAAAGCTGAAACTCCAGTACTTTGGCCACCTCATGTGAAGAGTTGATTCATTGGAAAAGAGTCTGATTCTGGTATATATGGAATTTAGAAAGATGGCAACAATAACCCTTTGTATATGAGACAGCAAAAGAGACACTGATGTGTAGAACAGTCTTTTGGACTCTGTGGGTGGGATGATTTGGGAGAATGGCATTGAAACGTGTATAATATCATACATAAAATGAGTCGCCAGTCCAGGTTCGATGAACGATACTGGATACTTGGGGCTGGTGCACTGGGACGACCCAGAGGGATGGTGTGGGGAGGGAGGAGGGTTCAGGATGGGGAGCACGTGTATACCTGTGGTGGATTCATGTTGGTATGTGGCAAAACCAATACAATATTGTAAAGTTAAAAAATAAAATAAAGAAATTTAAAAAAGAGTCTGATGCTGGGAGGGATTGGGGGCAGGAGGAGGGGAGGAGAAGGGGACGACAGAGGATGAGATGGCTGGATGGCATCACCAACTCAATGGACATGAGTTTCAGTGAACTCCGGGAGATGGTGATGGACAGGGAGGCCTGGCGTGCTGCGATTCATGGGGTTGCAAAGAGTAGGACACGACTGAGCGACTGAACTGAACTAAACTGAATGAGTGGGAAGCGTTTTCCAGCTATTTCAGGGAAGGGGTGGGGATTTCTAGGAATTGTGGTACTGCCCACTTTTTGAATTTTATGGTCAGCCTTGAAACTGCCATGGTGCCTGTGGGTATGTCATTTAGCTTGCTGATGTGTTACAATGAGCAGTTTACTAAGGCTCAAGGTCTAGTGGAAGTTGATTTGTCTGCCATCTTGGACCTACTCTGTTCTAATCAGTTTATATCATGTCCTTGGGCTATGTCATTCTTTTAAAGATTGTGCCTTGCCCAGTTTCCTCTTGTTTCATTATCATTTAAAAGTTTTGAGAGGTTAATAACAAGGTACACAAAGTACAACAGTTTCTTCACATTCCTGCCAATGCTTGTTAATTTCGGGGTCTTTTTTTTGGTGGGGGGAGTGATTTTGAGTTGCATTTCTCTAATGATTAGTGATGTTGAGTGTTTTTTATATGCTTGTTGACAATTTGTATATCATCTTTGGAGAAATGTCTGTTCAAGTCCTTTTCCCATTTTTAATATTGGATTTTCTGTTTTGGTGTTGCTGATGTCGAGTTATAGGAGTTCTGTTTATATTCTGGATACTAAGAGCTTATCAGCAGTATGATTTACAAATATTTTCTCCCCATCTGTAGGTAACTCTGTTGAATGTATCCTTTGATGCACAAAAGTTTTCAATTTGATGTAGTAGCATTTAGACAAACAGTATCTTGAATTATCTCTATTTACTTCTATTGTGAGGTTGAATTATTTTAATGTTTACACTGAAGTCACATTTTACCCAAAATTTGGGTTCTAAAAGTTAACTGCTAATGCAAAAAAAACAATATTTCTTTCTCTACCATTAATTTTTTAAAAAATGCAGATACCCTGTAAAGTGATCTTAAAACCCACTAATGGATCATAACCCATAGTTTGAAAACACCATCTTAACTCATCCATAAAATATTAATAGTATCTTCTGTAGCTGATACTATCAGTTTCTCTGACTCTTCATCAGTGTTTCTCTGTGGGTCATAATTTATTCCGCCATTTGTTTCTTGAAGACAAAGTCATCCTAACCCACTTTATAAGACCATCTGAATAAGGTTCTGCATTGCCCATGACATACACTCATAACAGGGAATAATAGAATTGAATCATCTGCCTCTCTTTTATCTTGAGCATTGACAATCAATCAGATTTCAAACTTAACTATGATTTGAACCCACTGAATTTGTTAATTCTAATTCCAAATTTAGATTAAATTGTATTTTTGTGTATTTTGACCATTTAATCTTTGAGGACTTCTAAATTTTTCTTATTCCTATTTTATAAGCTTCTCCTATTATACACCATAACTACTGAGAGACTGAGTATACAAATAGACAATAAAACAAACAAAAAATAGACAATAGCCAGGCCAGGTATGACAATAGAATTCTGTTTTACATCCTCTGTAGTGGCCAGTCCAGGCCACCAAACCAGAACTGCTGTAGAAAGTGACCCAGGACCATCAAGAGTTGAACAAGGACTATTAGTTTTCCTTTTTCCTGTTTGTTTCTTCTCCCCAATTTCCAACTCAGGACCAACCAGAGAAAGCCAAATATACTCCCCAAACGAATCTCGTAAGATACCCTGCTTCTAGTTAGTCTGCCTCCAGCTTCTCTGTGCCGAAAGTCTCATCAAAGCACACCTTAAGCTTTTTATTTTTTCACCATAAGGCTTTCCCCACTCCCGAGACACTTTGAATCTCTGCCAAAAACATGTGGTGGTGATGACTTCTTTGCTCAGTAAAGCTCTGAGTCCTCATTTGAATAGGTTTTTATTTCCACATTGCATTTATTTCTACATAGCAAATTGTTTTCACATTTGGTTGTTTATCTTTATTTTTAAAATAATGTTATGGTTTTAATATCCTTTTGACATATATGATTTAAATTTTTTATGTAATCAGATCTATTCAGTGCCTCAGTGGTGAGACTTTTCATTGCGCTTTTGCTTGGCAAATCCTTCCCAAGGAAGGTGGAATATATAAAGGTGACCTTAGGGTGATTTTCAGAGGGTTTAAATGCGTTTGTATGTTTTGGCTAAGTTTTACAAGTTATGATTGTTTTATAGGAAGTTCCTCAGAGGTCTTCATGTCACCATGATAAAAAATGTTTCTCAGGAAATGCTCCTTTGCATTTTGCTTATTTCATTTAGTGAAATATCCTGGAAATCACTTTATATCAGTTCTTCCTCATTCTTTTTACAGTAGCAAAGTACTTCACTGTGTGAATATGCCATAATTTATTCAAACACTCGCTTATGTAGGGGAATTTAGGTTGTTTCCAATCTCTTGCAATTGCAAACAATACTGCAGTGAACAACCTTTTCATATGGATGGAGGTGTAAATTCAGGGTAGATTCCTAGAGTGGCATTGCTAGGACAAAAGGTAAGTACATATGTATTTTGTCAGATATTGGCAAGTTCCCCTGTAAAAGGATTGCACCGATTTCTATCCGTGATGTGTGAGAGTACCAGTTTCCCCACAGCCTTATCAACAGAATGTGCTGTCATTTCACATTTCCCCCCACATTTTCCCAATCTAATAGGTGACAAATGATAGATCATTGTAGCTTCAATTTGCACTTCCCTAATTATAAGTGAGCCTGAACATCTTTCCATACTTTAAAGACCATTTGTAGATCTTTTTGTGAAGTATCAGTTCATATCTTTTTCCCTCTGTTTTTTTGTTTTTGTTTTTTTTTTTAATCAAGTTTTTGGTCCTTTATTCCCCAATTTAAGACTTTAGTCCTTTATCTGTAATGCATGTTGCAAATATTTTCTCCCAGTTAATCAATTATCCTTTTACTTTGTTTATGGTGTTCTTTTTTTTTTTTTCCATTCAAAAGTTTATTTTATGTAGTTGAATTTATCAATCTTTTCTTTTATTATTCTTGGATCTTAAATCAGTTTGATAGCTTTCTCCCATACTTAGGTTAAAAAGAAATATAACCATATTTTTTTTCTAGTAGGTAAAGTGTTTCTTTTTCTCATTTAGATATTTGATTGGGTTGAAGTTTTTTCTCATCCATCAATGAGGTATGGAATTTTATTTTTCCAAAAGGTTCCTGGATTTCCTCATATCATTTATTTATCCCAGTGATTTCAGATGCCACTTTTGTTGTATATAAAAAAGTTTTCATATCTACTAGAATTTCTTTCTGGAATTTCTGTTCAACTCTGCTGTCAAGCTATTTGTACCAATTGCTTTAATTATAGTGGCTTTATTGCATGCTTTAAGGTCTGGTAGGTTTAGGTCCCCCTTTTATTTCTTTTTCAGTTTTTTTTTTAATGTTTATTTATTTTTGTCTGTGCTGGGTGTTCATTGCTGTACTTGGACTTTCTCTAGTTGCAAAGAGGGGCTACTCGCGGCAGTGCGTGGGCTTTTCTGTTGCAGTGGCTTCTCCTGTTGCAGAGTACAGGCTCCAGGGTGCACAGGCTTCAGTAGTCATGGCACGTGGGCTCAGTAGTTGAGGCTCTTGGGATCCAGAGCGCAGGCTCATTAGTTACATTCACTAACTAGGGAAGATCAGATCAGATCAGATCAGTCACTCAGTCGTGTCCGACTCTTTGCTACTCCATGAATCGCAGCACGCCAGGCCTCCCTGTCCATCACCAACTCCCAGAGATCACTCAGACTCACGTCCATCGAGTCAGTGATGCCATCCAGCCATCTCATCCTCTGTCGTCCCCTTCTCCTCTTGCCCCCAATCCCTCCGGGCATCAGAGTCTTTTACAATGAGTCAACTCTTCACATGAGGTGGCCAAAGTACTGGAGTTTCAGCTTTAGCATCATTCCTTCCAAAGAAATCCCAGGGCTGATCTTCTTTAGGATGGACTGGTTGGATCTCCTTGCAGTCCAAGGGACTCTCAAGAGTCTTCTCCAACACCACAGTTCAAAAGCATCAATTCTTCGGCGCTCAGCCTTCTTCACAGTCCAACTCTCACATCCATACATGACCACAGGAAAAACCATAGCCTTGACTAGACAAACCTTTGTTGGCAAAGTAATGTCTCTGCTTTTCAATATGCTATCTAGGTTGGACATAACTTTCCTTCCAAGGAGTAAGCGTCTTTTAATTTCATGGCTGCAAAACTTACTCCAAAAAGTATTTAGAGTGGAAGTCCCTTTCATGCCACAAACCAAAATTCTTTCTTTTCTGATAAAAATGATATGGTTCTTAAAGTTAACTGAGTTTATGGATTTTGAAGGAGAGTTGTGATTTGGTAGGCCTGAGAAGGAAATGGCAACACACTCCAGTGTTCCTGCCTGGAGAATCCCAGGGATGAGGGAGCCTGGTGGGTGCCGTCTATTGGGTCGCACAAAGTCGGACACGACTGAAGCGACTTAGCAGCAGTACCAGCAGGCCTGAGATCTTATCTGTAGAAATGGGAGCCCTGTCTCAGCTGGGAAGGGGATGGTTCACCCAACAGTGCACAGTGCCACCTAGTGGTCAGCCTCCACCAGACCGCTCTTTCTTCTGCGAGATCTGTGACCTCGGAGAAGTAGCTGGACAAAAGGGCAAAACCTCTTAGGAATGATCTGTAACAAAGTCCAGTGGCGACTGACACACATGTACATCCTTTCTGGTTTTTGAGGTCTTGCCTCCCTTAGCTGACACTGTTCTGGTCTGCACCGTAGGACAACCTGGTGGATCTGTGTTTCCTTTCTGGACTGTGTTGCCTTCTTTCTTTATGTGAATCAAAATCTCCTCCTAAAGTTTCCTGTGATACTTCCTCTTTTCTTACTTGCAAATAAAGAAGGAAATAAAATGAAAGGCTTTATTTTGAAATGAGAGTTCATGTTATTAGAGAGTGCTTAGTTATAAGATTCATTTGGCAGAAGTGAAATGCAATATAGACTGCATAATTAGGTTCCAAAACAAGCAGCAGAATCAGCAAAGAATATGAGAACATTAATTTTTTTCTTGCTATTTTTTTTCTTGAATTGTGAAAACTGCATTAAAATTTTGCAAAGTGGAAGAAGGAGCTTCACTTCTGTCACTTATTACTATGAGCAGGCTTCTAGTGCTACCGCTTCTGATTTGTGTGGTTTCACGCCTTCATTCAGCAGCTGGTGATATAATTAATACCATTTGCTTGGAAATACAGTCAATGAACCAAAAAAAAAAAAAAGTAAGGTGTGAAAGTACAATTGCCTAATTGATTACTTAAAATGATTTCTTTGTCAGAGTGACCAAGAGCGTCTATTACTCAACAGCATTAGACATTAGCAATATTTTCCATTTTCCCCATCTTACAGGCTATAGTGATGACTAGGTATATGAGTGTGTCTTGCTATTTTTTGGGGTAAGAAGTGCATTTATTCAGAGAGAAGCACACTCCACAGACAGTGTGGGCCATCTCAGACAGCAAGTGCGGTGGCTGAGTGTGTCTTTCTTGTATTACCTCTGAGGATGAACATTTCATAAATTGACTATTTATGGTCCTCTTTTTTAAAATTTTTGTTCCTAGTCTTTGTCCATTTTTCAGTTTGCTTATTTACATATTTTGTTCTTATTAATTGGAAAGAATTTTTCATAGTAATGTTTACACTTTTTTGTATCTTACCAGTTTCTTTCCCAGTCTCTTCATTTATCTTTGGGCTTTGTTTATGGTGTTTTAAATGTTAATGTGGTTGAATCCATAAATTTTCTTTTTATGATGTCTAAGTTTTCAGTCTTTCTTAAAAGGACCAACTCCATTGTAAGGTTAAACGAATGTTATCTTTTATTTTCTCCTATTTTAATTGTTCTTTTTTAATTTGCATCTTTAATTTCTATGGAATTTATTGTTATAGTGCAAAGCAAGGTTCCAACTTAAATTTCTTCCAGATAGAGAACCATATCACCCCCTGCCTTTTCCAGACAGAGTAGAAATTGCCCTAATCCTCTTGGAAAACAAGCTCACCCAAACTACTTAAGTTTAAAATGCACATACCATTTTAGAAAAAAAATCAGTGAAACCAAGAGTTGGTTTTTTAAAAAAGGAAGTAAAAATTGTCAAACCCTTAGCTAGGCCAATAAGGAGAGACGGAAGATTCAAATAAATAAAATAAGAAATGAAAGGGGAGAAGTTACAACTGATGCCACAGAAATGAAAACATCATAAGAGACTACTACGAACAATTGTAGCAAAGTGGATAACCTAGAAGCAATGGATACATTCCTAGAAACATACAAAACTGAATCATGAAGAAATAGGAAATCCGAATAGGTCTATAAGAAGCATAGAGATTGCATTAGTAGCTAAAATCCTCCCAACAGAGAAAAGTCCAATATCAGAAGATTTCACTGATGAATCCTGCTGCTGCTGCTAAGTCGCTTCAGTCGTGTCCGACTCTGTGCGACCCTAGAGACCGCAGCCCGCCAGGCTCCCCTGTCCCTGGGATTCTCCAGGCAAGAACACTGGAGTGGGTTGCCATTTCCTTCTCTAATGCACGAAAGTGAAAAGTGAAAGTGAAGTCGCTCAGTTGCGTCCGACTCCCAGCGACCCCACGGACTGCAGCCCACCAGGTTCCTCCATCCGTGGGATTTTCCAGGCAATAGTACTGGAGTGGGTTGCTATTGCCTTCTCCGATGAATCCTACCAAGTGCTTAAAGAAGAATTAACACCAGTTGTTCTCAATCCCTTCCACAGACTAGAAGAGGGAACACTTCTTTTTTTTTTTTTTTTAATCACCCAATTATATATTCTTTTTTTTTCCTTTTTTTAAAAAATTTTATTTTATTTTTAAACTTTACAATATTGTACTGGTTTTGCCAAATATCGAAATGAATCCTCCACAGGTATACATGCGTTCCCCATCCTGAGCCCTCCTCCCTCCTCCCTCCCCTCCCTCGCCAGTCCAGGTTCGATGCATAAGGGATGCTTGGGGCTGGTGCACTGGGACGACCCAGAGGGATGGCATGGGGAGGGAACACTTCTAAACTCATTTTACAAGGTCAGTTTTACTTTGATACCAAAGCCACACAAAGATACCACTAGAAAACTATAGGCCAATAGCTCTGATAACTATAGATGTAAAAATCCTCAACAAAATATTAGCACACTGAATCTAACAGCTCATACACCATGACCAAGTGGGAAGCAAGGATGAGATGCAAGAATGGTTCAACATATGAAAATAAATTAATATATGATACACCACGTTAAATATAATAAAGGATAAAAATCACATGGTCATCTCAATAGATACAGAAAAAGCATTTGATAAAATTCAATACCGTTTCATGGTAAAAAAAAAAAAAAAAAAACTTTCAACAAACTAGGAGTGTGGGAATGGAAGGAAAGTACTTTGACATAATAAAGTCGAAATATGGAAAATTCACAGCTAACATCATACTCAGCTGTGAAAGGATAGGAAACACAAACAATACAATGGTTGTTCTAAGCCATTACTTTTGGGGATGTTCTGTGATAGGTACAGCAATAGATAAATGACACAGATAAATAGATAAATGTAGCTACTTGGGCAACTTTTGGGACTATAGTTAAGTTTATTTGGGAGATAATGGATATTACCTGTGGAAGTGGGTCATTCTTGATTAGACCACAGTTGTCTGGGCTGTGATCTGTGATACAGACAGGGAAAAGTCTTTGGTAGTACTGATAAGCCCACTGGGGGAGGTCTTCCAAATTGGGAAGGGTGAATTTCGACCAATCATGAGAGGGTTTGAGGGATTAAGTTAGTTTTAATATGATTGTAAAAAATAAAAAAATGTGATATTTCTTGCACTCAAGTGTTACAGAGAAAATGCAATTAGGATTACATAAACCTGTTTATATATGCAATATTTATTATATTAGACGGTCTCTTTAATTTCTTCTTTTTGCTTCAAAACTTCGTATAGAGTATAATTTTAAGCAGCACTAGCTCACAAGGCAAGGAAGCCTATTCAGTCTTCACTTTTGTGGCAGAAATGTCACTGTTTCTTCATCTCTTTCTTTTCTAAATAAAAGGGTGTTTATTTATTTATTTTACATCCAGTGAGATTATATTGAATTTTAAACTTGTTAACAACAAAACAAGTCAGGGAAGAAGAAGAGGCATGGAAGGGAATTGTGTTGTTTTCCTTTTTCTGCCCCTATTCGTTGAGCTTCTGAACTCTGAACACAGAGGCATAGAGAGTGCGCTAGTTCCAGTTCCAGTTCAGTCGCTCAGTCTTGTCCGACTCTTTGCGACCCCATGAACCACAGCACTCCAGGCCTCCCTGTCCATCATCAACTCCCGGGGTCCACCCAAACCCATGCCCATTGAGTCAGTGATGCCATTCAGCCATCTCATCCTCTATTGTCCCCTTCTCCTCCTGCCCTCAATCTTTCCCAGCATCAGGGTCTTTTCAAATGAGTCAGCTCTTCCCATCAGGTGGCCAAAGTATTGGTGTTTCA
>NW_011493551.1:1571214-1571534 GCF_000754665.1 Bison bison bison | reverse complement strand
TGCAATCACCATCTGCAGTGATTTTGGAGCCCCCAAAAATAAAGTCAGCCACTGTTCCCACTGTTTCCCCATCTATTTGCCATGAAGTGATAGGACCAGATGCCATGATCTTCGTTTTCTGAATGTTGAGCTTTAAGCCAACTTTTTCACTCTCCACTTTCACTTTCATCAAGAGGCTGTTTAGATCCTCTTCACTTTCTGCCATAATGGTGGTGTCACCTGCATATCTGAGGTTATTGAGATTTCTCCCAACAATCTTGATTCCAGCTTGTGCTTCTTCCAGCCCAGCGTTTCTCATGATGTACTCTGCATAGAAGTTA
>NW_011493551.1:1570796-1571114 GCF_000754665.1 Bison bison bison | reverse complement strand
AGCTTTCTTTATAGTCCAACTCTCACATCCATACATGACCACTGGAAAAACCATAGCCTTGATTAGACGGACCTTTGTTGGCAATGTCTCTGCTTTTCAATATATATCTAGGTTGGTCATAACTTTCCTTCCAAGGAGTAAGCGTCTTTTAATTTCAGGGCTGCAATCACCATCTGCAGTGATTTTGGAGCCCCCAAAAATAAAGTCAGCCACTGTTCCCACTGTTTCCCCATCTATTTGCCATGAAGTGATAGGACCAGATGCCATGATCTTCGTTTTCTGAATGTTGAGCTTTAAGCAACTTTTTCACTCTCCACT
>NW_011493551.1:1561229-1570696 GCF_000754665.1 Bison bison bison | reverse complement strand
TAAATAAGCAGGGTGACAATATACAGCCTTGACGTACTCCTTTTCCTATTTGGAACCAGTCTGTTGTTCCATGTCCAGTTCTAACTGTTGCTTCCTGACCTGCATACAGGTTTCTCAAGAGGCAGATCAGGTGGTCTGGTATTCCCATCTCTTTCTGAATTTTCCACAATTTATTATGATCCACACAGTCAAAGGCTTTGGCATAGTCAATAAAGCAGAAATAGATGTTTTCCTGGAACTCTTTTGCTTTTTGCATGATCCAGAGGATGTTGGCAATTTGATCTCTGGTTCCTCTGCCTTTTCTAAAACCAGCTTGAAGATCTGGAAGTTCACAGTTCACGTATTGCTGAAGCCTGGCTTGGAGAATTTTGAGCATCACTTTTCTAGCGTGTGAGATGAGTGCAATTATGCGGTAGTTTGAGCATTCTTTGAGATTGCCTTTCTTTGGGATTGGAATGAAAACTGACCTTTTCCAGTCCAGTGGCCACTGCTGAGTTTTCCAAATTTGCTGGCATATTGAGTGCAGCACTTTCACAGCATCATCTTTTAGGATTTGAAATAGCTCAACTGGAATTCCATCACCTCCACCAGCTTTGTTCGTAGTGATGCTTTCTAAGGCCCACTTGATTTCACATTCCAAGATGTCTGGCTCTTGGTGAGTGTGAGTGATCACATCCTTGTGATTATCTGGTTTGTGAAGATCTTTTTTTGTGAGCCAATTCAGTGGCTTCATAATTTTTTACTTTCTTACTAAGCTGTTTGTTACTTTTAACATTGTACCCAGGTTTTTCTGTTCATCCTTAGTGGACATGTAGTCTAAATTACCTAGTGTTCTAACCTTGCTTTTATGAACAGTCCCCACTTCGTTGAACGTAGGGACTTGATTGCCATTCATCTATACCCATATCTCACTGGCAGGGTGATTCTAAAATACTTAACCCTGATGTGATAGATGTGCAACCATCAGAATAGGCGCTGTCTCAGTGTTGGGGGGGGGCTGGCAGCCCCTGCCAGACATCGCTCCTGTAGATGGGCCATCACGGAAGGATCCAGGGCTTCCTGAGGAAGGGGTGGCAAAGGCCCTTGGAAGCACTGGGCAGTGATTATTGATGAACTGTTGAGTAAAGCTGTTCTCACTTTCATGTACTGCCTTAGTTTCCCTAGGAAGAAATCCTGAGACTAAGGACATGTATGCAGGTGGTTACTCTGAAAGGTGATTCCAGAGAGCAGGAGTGAGGGACTAGGGAGACTGGCTGGGCAAGGACGGAAAGTCAAGCCAGTTGCACTGGTCACCGCTGTGGGCAACTGTGTCCTGATTTCAACAGGAACTTCTGAATGTGCCTGCAACTGACCAGCCAACGGAGAAGTGTTTTTAAATCTTCATCCATCAACTCCCATTGAGCATTGGCAGAGGGTTGGTTGCCCCAAAGGGTCATAATGCACTTTGCACCTCTGGGTTGCACACAAGCAAGTATCAAGTATGCTCATGTAGGCATCCCATACCAGCACATTGGAGAAGCACTTCGGGAGTCAGGGGAGATGGGCAGTGCATACTTGGGCCGAGGCGTGGCCAAGGAGGCAGGCTGAAGCCAACGTGGAATCGTGTCCCTGAACAATAGCTGGGGTTGAAGGCAAGACCAAGAGAATACGAGGACATTCATGTACACAGGGGCCCAACACTTTTGCATTCCTCTGAAAAATCTTGTTTTCTGCAAAACTGAACTGTACGAATAATAGGGCTTATGGGCAAAATGAGGTTAGAGGCAGATCACTTCAAATGTTTAAATGGAATGCTAATAAAAATAGTAGTTTGCATATAAGGAGATAACCTGGATGCCCGGACATGCATCTTGGTGTGGCTGGAGGCTGTCACAATGGATAATTTCTAATGCACAATATGTTAGAGTGGGAAAATGCTGGCAATACTGTACTTAGAGCTGGCCCAGCAGCTGCTGAAACAGTGCAGATGGCAGTGGGCTCTGAGTGCTGCTCACCTGGATCCAGGAGGCAGCACAACCTGGCCTGGAGCTGGGGAAAGGGGCTCAGTTTTAATTTTCCTAAAGAACAGCTGAGAAGCTCATGGAGTTCATTGTAGCGATGGAGCCAGGGGCTTCCTGCTTTCCTGATGGTTGTAATTTTCCTCCGTTAGTGAGCTGGCACCCTTCCAGAAGTATGCATTCTAGCAGAACGAATGTATACCAGTGTGTCACTGAACACCACTGTGATGCATACTGGCTAAATATTGGCCAACTTCACTGTGCCTGTGGGCATCAGCTTACACCGTGTTGGTGCTACACTTCTTCATTTGTCAGATGCTGAGCCGTTATCCATTTGGGTTTATAAGTACATTACCATCTGTGGCTCCTTGCCTGCCATTCTGGCTCCTGTTCACTGGCAGGTGTTACTCTGGACAACCTATTTACTAACTAACCTCTTTGACTTTATGTGTAAGCCCCACTTTCCCATGGGAATGCCCCCATTACCCTCGTGACTGCCCCGTTAGAATCCCTGATGGATGTGGCCAAGTGCTTAGATTACACTTCCTTCTCCTGGTTCTTATTCACCCATCATATACACATGAACACAGGCTATATATAAACTGTTGAGATTAAAAAGAAAACTAATAAAAAAGAGTTGGTCATTTATCACAACTAGGGGAAAACAACCAGTTTTTGAGCTATTGAAGGAATAAAAAGATTATGATAGTAAAAGTGATGAACTACTTTAATTAATTGCTATGCAGTAAACATTTTTTTTTTTTTTGCATTATCTCCTCTAAGGCTCATAAGACTCTATGAGCTCAGTGCCATTGCCAGTGGTATCTGGTCCTTGTAGATGGGAAGAGGTATTTGAGAGACTAAGTAATCTGTCCAGTCACTCACAGTGGCAGAGCAAGAACAGGAATGGTGGAATTTAAATTTATACACTTTTAACTATCCTTTTCTACCTCCTAACATAGATAAATGAATAAATAATGTGGAAAAAGTTGAATGATTAGGACATAGTAAAAGTGAAGAAGATCTAAGTACAAAATAGAAAAGATCGGAGGAAACAGTTCCAGCAGATATGAAGTATTAACAACTGTGTGTGAATGAGAGTATCAGGAAGTCAGTTACAACTGGACAAGGACATAGATAACATACAGAAGAGAGAGCAAAATTTTAAATAAGTGGTACACTTTTCAACAGTGCTGGAAATCGTGAACATGAAAATGGAAATTATCACTATGTGTAACTTGCATCAATAAACTTGACTTTTTGAAAACAAAATCTGACATAAATGAGGCTATGGAGAAATTTTCATAACTCATGGCATTGTAAATTGGTAGGCTTGTATGGTGTAAAAATTTAACAGTATACACTGAGGGTAATAAACATGTAAACTTCCCATTCTGCATTTCACATATTCCCAGGGGTTTGCTTTGAGAAAATAATTTGATAGGAAGAGGAGTTCAATTGTTTAAAAATGTTTTATTACAAATTTTACCAAGCAAAAAAGAGGAAATATCTTCGATGTCAACACTAGAGAAATGGGTGTCGATTATGTCATTTCTACATGATGGAACGATACAGATTTTAAAGATAAGACTCATGATGAGAAGACTACTTTTGAAAAATCAAATTAAAAAGTAGAACACAAATTTGTATGCATATACAAATGATGTTACTTCATCAAATGAAAGTAGAACACAAATTCTTACGCACAAAAATTGTGATTACAGCTCTGTGAGAACCATGCATATGGAGCAGGAAGAAAAGTTGTCCGTCTAAAGAGCTGGAGGCTGAGACTTCCTTGATGGTCCAGTGGTTAAGAATCTAGGGGACATGGGTTCCATCCCTAGTCGGGGAACTAGGACCCCAGGTGATGAAGGGCAAGTAAGCCAGAGTGCCACAACTAGAGAAAGCCTGAGCACTGAAATGAGGAACCTGCTTGCTACAATGAAGACCCAGCACAACCAAAAATTAAGAAAAATAAATTAGAATAAAAAAACATTTTTTAAGCTGGAGACAGAAATCTTCAGAATGTGAGATATCTTGCTTTGCCAAATACTTTGGTAGACCCTCATGGTTGTAGTCATCTAGAACTTCATGGTGGCCTGGATTAGAGTGAGATAAGTAATATAGTGTTGTGCTTTACAATAAATAAATATGAATTTTTAATTTCCTGGGACAAGGGAAGGGGGAAGGGGAGGAGTGGGTAGAGGCTGGTGGAGATGAAGACTAAGATCAGAGAAAGAAAAACAGACAAAAGGATGAGAAAAAGTGGCCCATAAAATTGTTCTAGGAACAACCATGAAACAGGAGTGCAAGAGGCAGCTAGGGAGAGGCAAAAAACAAGAAAAGTATCTGCAGAAAGCAGGTAAATTTGAGATAATCAAGAGGTGGACCTTTGGGTTACACAGATGAAATGTGGAAGATAAGATAAAGTACTAGAATACAACTACACTTTCAACTGTTTTTAGGTACTCATTTGGGAATACACCATACTCTGATGAAAAGAACAGCATTATAGAAAATTTTAGCTTTTAGTACGTCAAGTCTACTCAAAAGATTTTTTCATGAATTTCTTGGCCATTCTCTCACTTTGCAGACCTTGGTTCTTTCTTACATGTTCTTATTTGCTTTCATTCCTTACTACCCCAGCACAGCACTGACTCAAACCAGTAATGGAATCGTACAGGAAGCTCAGAAACGAATTTAAAGTGTATATTCCAAGCTAATATAGCAAAGTTGTTATTTTATATCAGTGGAGAAAGTATGATTATGGCTAGCATAATTGACCCTTCATCTGGAGAAAACAAAGAGACTCTCTACTTCATGCTCTATACTAAAGTAAATTCAAAGCAAGTAAAGATGCAAGAGTCAGAAAAAGAAAACTTTTGAAAATAGCGTAGAAGACAATTTATCAAACCTTGTGGATGATGGTAGAGACTGTGTTAAGCAAAATAGAATCCAAGCCTATAAAAATGGTTTCTATGAAAAAATAAACTATAGACAAGAGTCAATAGATGGTGATGGATGGGGGAAATCATTTGCACACATATTATAGACAAAGGATTAATATCCCTAGTGTTTGACAAGTTCCTGGGTGGCTCAGTGGTAAAGAATCTGCCTGCCACTTTACCATTCTTGGTAAAGAATTGAGATGTGAGTTCGATCCCTGGGTTGGGAAGATCTCCTGAAAAAGGAAATGGCAACCCCCTCCAGTATTCTTGCCTGGGAAATCCCGTGGACAGAGGAGCCTGGCAGGCTACGGTCCCTGGGGTCGCAAAGAGTCAGACACGACTTAGCGACTAAGCAACAACAACATCAGTTGATAGGGAGTGAACACACTCCCAGTAGAAAAAGGATGCTGTGCTGGCCTTGCTGTCTGGTCCTCAGATCTGTTCTCCGTCCTGAGAGGATGCTCTGTGGATCTGCATCACTGGGGATCCTTGCTGGCTGTCTAGTTCATTAGGTTTGACCAATGGGCAAAACCAGTAAAAGATTTAAGGGCTGAAAGAGAAAAAAAGTCAGGATGTTTCTCCTTTCTGGTGATATGTTTCTGGCATGAGTGAAATGCTTCCACCCCAGGAGCTCCTACAGGACATCTTTTCCTTCATGGTAAGTACTCACTGGGCTTAGTGGGTAACACTAGTTCCTTGTCTTGTCCTTATGGCTTTGGGAGGAAGCAACAGATCCCCTCCACTTCATTTCTGGGTGTCTCACCAGCTCTTCATCTTTTATTTACCCTCTTAGTTCTGCCCTCAGCTCTGTTAGTAAGGCCTTCATTACAACTCCTTCATTTGAACCATCCCAGATGAATTCGGTTTCCTGCTGGGATCCTAACAGATACATAGGTAAATCAGGAATACACAGAAGAGGAAATTAAAATCATCAATAAAGAGGATGATTTAAATAGCCTCAACCTCACTTATACTCAGAGAAATTCAAATTTAAGTGACATGGGCAAAAAATAAGATCATTAATGATAACATGACGGAATGAGGACTCTCATTTATTGCTGATGAATGTACAACTTAGCATTACATCATTTGGGGGGAGTAATTTGTCAATATACATTAAGATTAAAGGGCTTCCCTAGTGGCTCAAGACAGTAAAGAATCTACCTGCAATGCAAGAGACCTGGGTTTGATCCCTGGATCAGAATGATCCCTGGAGAAGGGAATGGCTACCCATAAAATTTCACACATCCTTTGACTCATTTTGGGCAATTCATCCTCAGAAACAAAAGTTGTAGGAAGCCAGGAATCTATCAACAAGCATGTTCACTAAAGAAACTTTTTGGGTATAGAAAGGTGGACTTGACTCACCAATACAGGAGTATTGAAGATAGTACATTATAACTGTACAATGAGATATTAGGTTGGCTGCTATTAAAGCAAATTGGATATAAATTTATTGACTTGAAAGTTCATCATGAAATAAACATGTTGCAGTGCATGCATGCTAAGTCGCTTCAGTTGAGCACTGTCTATAGTCTGCATGGGGAAAGTGAAAGTGTTATTCTGTCAGTGATGTCTGACTCTTTGTTACCCCATGGACTATAGCCCGCCAGGCTCCTCTGTCCACAGATTTCTCCAGGAAAGAATATCGAGTGGATAGCCATTCCCTTCTCCAGGGGAATCTTCCTGACCCAGGGATAGAACTTGGGTCTCCTGCATTGCAGGTGGATTCTTTACCATCTGAGCCACCAGTCTGTGTGGTAGAGATGATTAAATGTCCCCCCCAATGCCCAAGATCCCTTCTTCCCCCTTCTTTTCCTTTGGTAACAGAATCTCTAAATTTTAACCAGGCATGCTTGATCAGCTAAATACTGTCTTTCTAAGCCTCCTTTGCAGTTAGTTGGTTTTAAATTATGGCCAAAGGAGAATGATTAGAAGTGATCTTTCCTTCTTTGAGAATCTGTTCTTAAAAGGAAAGGACCACCACCCTTTCCCCTTCCTGTTGCCTGGAATACAGACATGGTGTGAACCACCTTGGAAAATATGGTTGAAACAACCCCCAAGGATGGTGGAGTTGAAAGATGTAAGAAGCTTGGATTCCAAGTTGACTTCCCAGAACAGAACCACCTCACCAGTTTTGGACTACCCACCTTGGGCCTGATACTCAAAAGAGAAGCAAATTCCCATCTTGTTTAAGCCACAGATATGTTGATCTATATTATAGGAGCAGAATCGGAATCCTAGCTCAAAATAATTTAATTTCTGTAAAAAAAAAATAGTAAAGCCCTTGCATATATGTAAATATGGAGCTTAGAGAAAGATATGAAAAGATGCATACCAACCTTTTACCTTGGTAACATAGAAAGTGGTTTGGAATAGAGTTAGGGATAATGCACTTTGTCTCTATGGAAGGACACAAAATTCTTTCAACTGTGTTCTAGAGAAGCTTTCAGGTTGCAAGGAGACTCCAGTGAAATGAAAGGAACTTTAATATAAGGATTACAGAAAGGTCCAATAGAATCTAAAATCAGGAACTCAAGTACAGTTGCGCTCATGGGAATTGGAAAGTAGTCAGGAACCACGTCTGGTCTCCGCTTCTCTCTGTGGTCTTCTCCATCCTCCTCCCTTCTGCACACATGCTTGTCCATTGTCCAAAAATAGTTCCACTTTGGCAATGTCTTCATCAGTGGTCCTTGGTCCACCAGCATCAGAATTTCTTGAAGCTTGTTAGAAATACCAATCCTTGTGCCCCAATCCAGACCTAGCCAATTGCAAGCTCTGCAGTCTGTATTTTAACAAGCTCTTTGGGTGATTGTCAGGCACATTAAAATTAGAGAACCACTGGTCTAGATAACGTTTCACCTCTAAGCCCTAAACTCAGTGGGCAATAGATGTTGCTTAATGTAAAAAAGAGAGACTCTTAATAGGCTCAGTTTATCTTTTTTTTTTTTTAAACCATGTCACACAAATGATAGGTCACTGGCTGGTTGATGGATTGTGTCAGGCATCTGTCCTTACTCCAATCAGTCTTTGAGAGGGGTCAGACTTACAATGTAATGCTTATTGTGTTACTGTACATTTGAAAAGTACAATTTTTTTGCCATTATAGATATTACTAATAATGAATATCTTCAGACATACACACATGTGTATCTTCACACAGACACGCACGTTCACAGGATAAAAAATAATGCATAATTTTATGGCTGTGTATTATTTTCTACCCCCATTAGAAATATGACATTATACCAGAGAGCTAGCATCAAATATTATAATTAACTTATTTTTGCTTCTTAGTTAACTGTGTCATTTAAAAAATGAAACAAGAATATGTTGTTTTATTAATAAAAGGGAGGGGGGATTCACAGTGAGTCAGATGAGAGGTTCATTTCAGAGAGGCACTGCCTGTGCTGTGAGAAGCAAATCTGTGAAAAGCACATAGCTGAAGGAAGGAGAAAGGGTTCATGGAGTGATGTTGAGCAGGGGTCTTGGAAAGAATACAAGACAGGAGATAAGATGGTTGGATGGCATTACTGACTCAATGGACATAAATCTGAGCAATCTCTGGGAGATGGTGAAGGACAGGGAAGCCTGGCGTGCTACAGTACATGGGTCACAAACAGTCCAACACAACTGAGCAACTGAACAACAAAAAAGCATATAAATAAATGTAATGGCTTTTTAATCTTAATTTTGTTTACTTGTCAAGACTTAAAAATGAAAAAAATTATGCATTTGAATATCTGGGTTTAGTGATACTTTTTTTCTAATTGCATTTTGAGTTGAGAAAGTTACTAGTCCTTCAAAGAGCTAATGAATACTCCATTCTCATTTCTCTTTTGGTTTGTTTAATATGATTATTAAATTTAACACTTCAATTGATCTGGAGTATCTTTTTGCAGTGTGTTGTAAGATATGGGTCCGACTTAATTTCATCCCTCAATTACTGATTATTCTAGCACTATTCATTAAAGAATAGGCCAAAGCCTTTGACTGTGTGAATCACAAGAAACTGTGGAAAATTCTGAAAGAGATGGGAATACCAGACCACCTGACCTGCCTCTTGAGAAATCTGTATGCAGGTCAGGAAGCAACAGTTAGAACTGGACATGGAACAACAGACTGGTTCCAAATAGGAAAAGGAGTATGTCAAGGGTGTATATTGTCACCCTGCTGATTTAACTTATATTCAGAGTATATCATGAGAAACCCTGGGCTGGGGGAAGCACAAGCTGGAATCAAGATTGCCGGGAGAACTATCAATAACCCCAGACATGCAGATGACACCACCCTTATGGCAGAAAGTGAAGAAGAACTAAAGAGCCTCTTGATGAAAGTGAAAGAAGAGAGTGAAAACATTGGCTTAAAGCTCAACATTCATAAAACTAAGATCATGGCATTCAGTCCCATCACTTCATGGCAAATAGATGGAGAAACAGTGGAAACAGTGTCACACTTTATTTTGGGGGGCTCCAAAATGACTGCAGATGGTGACTGCAGCCATGAAATTAAAAGACTCTTA
>NW_011493551.1:1537227-1561129 GCF_000754665.1 Bison bison bison | reverse complement strand
CCTTGACAGCGTATTAAAACGCAGAGACATTATTTTGCCAACAAAGGTATGTCTAATCAAGGCTATGGTTTTTCCAGTAGTCATGTATGGATGTGAGAGTTGGACTAGAAAGAAAGCTGAACACCAAAGAATTGACGCTTTTGAACTATGGTGTTGGAGAAGACTCTTGAGAGTCCCTGGACTGCAAGGAGATCCAACCAGTCAGTCCTAAAGGAAATCAGTCCTGAATATTCACTGGAAGGACTGATGTTGAAGCTGAAACTCCAATACTTTGGCCACCTGATGTGAAGAGCTGACTCATTTGAAAAAACCTGGATGCTGGGAAAGATTGAAGATGGGAGGAGAAGGGGACGACAGAAGATGAGGTGGTTGGATGGCATCACTGAGTCAATGGATATGAATTTGAGTAAACTCTGGGAGCTGGTGATCGACAGGGAGGCCTGGTGTGCTGCAGTCCATGGGGTCGAAAAGAGTCGGACATGACTGAGTGACTGAACTGAACTGAATTAATTCATTAAAGAAAGAGTCCTCACCCAGGAATTTTAAAAAGCTTACAGTATCATATAATGTCTTTATGTTTAGCTGAGTCTATTTCCAGACTCTCATCTTTGTTCACTGCTGTATGTTGATTTTCTTTTTCTTTTCTTTTTGCCAGTAATGTATTATATTCCTTCTTGCTTTTGTTAGATAACCTTCCTACTTATAAAAGTAATTATCCAGGGGACTCAAGACAGAATCCTATTATAAAATTTTGGATATTTGGGGGGTGAATATTTAATATATAACAAATCTATATAATATTAATAATATGTACATTTAGCAGATAAAATCACTAATTTTTATTAGTATAAAATAGTACATATCCTTTGTAAAGTTTTTATTAAAATTTTATTGAGATATAATTTGGATGTCATACAGTTGACCTGTTTAATGGCTTTTAGCTCCACAATCAGTTTTAGAACATTTTTATTGTCCCCCAAAGAAACCTCATATCCCTTAGCTGTCGCTTCCCACCCTGCCCTCCATTTCCCCCAACCTGGGCAAGACCAATCTACTTTCTGTCATATTCTGAACTTTCCATATAAATGGAATCATATAATATGTGACTGGCTTTCAGAGATCATTTGTATTGCAACACATGTCAATATTTCATTTATTTTTATTGACTAACAGTAATCTACTATAAAGGATATAATACATTTTATTTATTTACTCATCAGTTGATGGACATTTGGTTTTTTTCTACTTTTTGGCTATTATATTTTTAAAAATTAATTATTATTGAAGTCCTGTTGATTTTTAAGCTTGTGCTAAATTCTGCTGTGCAGCAAAGTGAATCAGTTGTATGTATACATATGTGTGTGCTGTGTTAAGTTACTTCAGTTGTGTCTGACTCTGTGTGACGCTATGGATTATAGCCCACCACGCTTCTCTATCCATGGGATTCTCCAGGCAAGAATACTGGAGTGGTGTGGCATGCGCTTCTCCAGGGGATCTTCCCCACCCAGGGATCGAAGTTGAATCTCTTACATCCTTACATCTCGTGCATTGACAGGTGGGTTTTTTACCACTATACCATCTGGGAAGCCCTATATATATCCACTCTTGTTTAGATTCTATTCCATATAGGTCATCATGGAGTGTTGAGTAGCACAGTTCCCTGTGCTATACAGTAGGTTCTTATTAGTTATTTATTTTATATTAGGAATATGTATATGTCAATCCCAGTCTCCCAATTTATCCCTTTCCTACTTCCCTCCTTGGTAACTATAAGCTTGTTTTCTATATCCATGACAATTGTTTTCATTGTCATTGAAATGAAATAAGATTCATTGTTTCATAAATAGGTTCATTGCAATCCGTTTTGTAAATAAGTCCATTTGCACCATTTTTTTTTTTTAGTTTCCACATATTAGCAGTATCACATGATATTTGTGTTTCTCCGTGTGACTTCCTTCTGGGGAATTATAAACAATGCTACCTGAACATGTGTGGATTTTTTTTTGTGCGGACATTCGCCTTCATTTGTCTTGAGAAGACACCCAAGAGTAGAGTTGCTGGTTCATATTGTAAAGTTTTTATAATATAGAATTGCATGAAGTGAAAGTCATCTGATACCCTTCCAACCTCCTCCACCCTCCACATGAACCAAGTACTTTAACATTTGGTATCATATCTTTTTTTCTAAGTGTATATACCCCCTTTTCTTCCTTGTTTTAATATTCTTCTTTTACTTTCTTTTTAAAATTTTACTTTATCCTTTCCTTTTCCTCCCTGCTCCCTCTCTTTAACAAGAATGGGAAAGGACTCAATAGAGGAATAACCAGGGGCAAAGCCCTCCATGCAGGCTGTCCATTATTGAGAATGTGAGCCTCACTCTCCCCCTACTCAACAGTTCCTCTCTGTACCTCCGTAGGAAATAACCATTGCTCAGAGTGAAATCATTGCATGTAGCAGAAGAGACACTCATGGACAACTCTTAATCTTCATCACCACTCTCTGTCCTGTCCCTGCTAGTGTCAGGTTAAGGTGGGGAGTGGGGCTTGCAAAGCACAGTTGATATTTATCAAGAAAAACAAAACCATTGCATATTCATTATATTGCAGTAATAAGACCCTTTACAGTTATCTGTAATCTCTCACCAATCCTAATAGATTTTAGTTGACTCTTGGGTTTTCTAAGAATACAATTATATCTCTGACAAACAGCTTCTATTTTTCTTTTCCTATATTTTCCCTCACTCTGCTTGTTACACCAGAACGATGGTTCTCTAGTCCATCATACTTGTAACAAAAATTATGCAACAACATCTGTACTAATCTGAAGTTAGTAAACATCTGAATTCATGGGTACTAATCTCATGATTTCTAAACATCAATATATGTCATAATGTAAAGGAGAAAGAAAGGATAATTAGTTTATAATAAGATAGTAGTATTTCAATATGTAAAAGTTTGGCACACAAATACACCAACAGTCATAACAAAGTTGCAGATGCCTCTATCTATGAACATTATTACTGGGAATGTGACAATTACACATTTGTATAAACACAGACATGGCATATTCAGATACCTATAGTGGTGACAGGAAACAGCAACCCACTCCAGTATTCATGCCTGGAAAATCCCATGGACCAAGGAGCCTGGTGGGCTACAATCCATGGGGTCGCAAAGAGTTGGACACTACTGAGCGACTTCTGTGTGTGTTCTGTATAGTGGTGACAAGGTTTTTCTAAATAGTCAACAACTCAGAAAAACTTGAAAAAAAAAAAACGAAAGTATAATACTCCATCAAATTATGTTGTAGTTTTATTCCTGGAAAATTTTCATTACATGTTGTTGTTGTTTAGGCACTAAGTCGTGTCCAACTCTTTGCAACCCCATGGACTGTAGCCCACCAGACTTCTCTGTCTGTGGGATTTCCCAGGCAAGAATACTGCAGTAGGTTGCCATTTCCTTCTCCAAGGGATCTTCCCAACTCAAGGATTGAACCTGCATCTCCTGCATTGGCAGGCGGATTCTTTACCATTGAGCCACCAGAGAAGCTCCTCATTATATGTTAAGTCCTTGAAAAAAATGCCTTGGGTTTATATATACAGATGTATGAAACAAAGTAGCAGGACATGAGAAAGTTGTGTGGAATGTGGGGCAGTTTTTTGATCTGTAGAACTGTTCTTGTATTGCAAATATCTAGTATCTGGGGTTCCTACCCAATGTTTACATTATCATACCCCCCCACCCCGATCATTATGTTAACCAAATATGCTACCTCATTCTTCCCTCACATTTCCTAGGATGTATATGTATATGGTTCTCCTAAGATGAGTCCCAGTGATGCCTTTAGAAAGATCCTCCAATGCAATGGCACTTGTAATTGAAATATTTTCTTCGTCAGATGAATAATCTTTATCCGGTCAAGGGAGTTTGCTATTACTAGTTTCTACTTGTGTTTTTGTATCTGGAATGTGAGTTTTAACTCGTATTAAATATTTATTTAGTGCTTATTGAGGTGGTCTTGGAGTTATACTCCCTTATGAATAGAATGATTTATATTAACAACTTTTCTATTATCTGTCTCACAGTTTTAATATAAATTACAATATGTTAAAATAGCTGGAAAGTTAAAACTTCTGAGTTTCATTTGCTTTTATATTTTTCTTTAAAATATTTGCCTACATACTTTGTTTTTCAATCAACTTTTGGAGGAATAATTTGCATACAATGAAATCCATTTATTTAAAGTACACAGTTTAATGGATTTTGACAAATTTATATACCCATGAAATCACCACCATAGTTGAGATATAAAATATTTCCATCATTTTTCTTATGTCCTCCTATCATCAGTTTCCTTCTACCTTTAACCCCAGGCATCTACGGATTGCTTTCTGTCGATATAGATTAAATTGATTTCTTAGAGTTTCACATAAACGGAGTCATACAGTATGTACCTCTATGTCTGACCTCTTTCATCCAGCATGTTTCTGAGGTTCATTCATGCTTTGTGTATATCCTTTTATAGTTTTGTGTATCTCCTTTTAAAAAGGAATAGTTTATTCCTTTTTACTGATGATTAATATTCTATAATTTCATCTGATTAACATTTGGATTGTCTCCAGCTTGAGCTATTATAAATAAAGCTGCTATAAACACTCATTTGAAGGTTTCCCCGGCGGCTCAGCAGTACAAAATCTGCCTGCAATGCAGGAGACTTAGGTTTGATCCCTCGGTCAGGAAGAACCCCTGGACTAGGAATGGCAATCCACTCTAGTATTCTTGTCTGGGAAATCCCATGGACAGAGGAGCCTGGAGGGCTACAGTCCGTGAGGTCACAAAGAGGGAGACCCAACTGAGCACACACGCACGAATTCGTGTACAAATCTGCATGTGAACGTGGGTTTTCCTTTATCTGTGGCTGGAATGACTGGCTCCTGTGGTGTTTAACTTTATAAGAAGCTGCCAAACTGCTTTCAAAATGGTTTGAAATGCTATATTCCCATCAGTAATATTGATTAATGGAGAAAGAAATGGAAATCCACTCCAGTATTCTTGCCTGAAAATTTTCATGGACAGAGGAGCCTGGTGGGTTATAGTCCACGGAGTAGCAAAGAGTCGAACACTACTAAGCACACAGCACACACACGCACAATATTGATTAGAGCCTAATTCTTGCTTTCAAGCAGGTCTCCATGCCCAGGATGGAGTCTAGTCTACCCCTTCTCAATCCTTGTCATTCTGTGGATAAGCGGATGCCTAAATTTGAGGGAGGAAAGAAGAGGGAAGGGCGGGGAAGGTGTGGGGTCACAGTGTGGGTATGCTGAGTTGCACAGTAGCCCCATTGGTGGGCACTGCCTGGGCATCTATCTTCTCAGACAATGTGGCAGTGACTCCAGATTCTCACCTTGGGACTTGATTCAGCAAGTGCTGGACAAAGATAAATACTACAGGGGAAGAGGAAGTCAATAGAAAGGGCCCACTGTCATGTACGTGAATGACCCTTTGTGCTTGTTTTTTATAGAATGGGAATCCTCAGCCTCTTTCTTTTTTTCGCTGTCAGAGAAATGTGCTTGCTTAATTGCATCCCCTCCCCCAACCCTTCACCATATTCCCAGCCAAAGAGGAACCAAAAGTTCTGCTGTCGAAAGGGGAAGACAAGGTAAAGTGACTGTCCCCAGACAGTAAAAACTCACATAAAGCTAATTCTCAGTTTACACAGCCCCAAGCAGCTTCAGTCACTAGGTCTGCAGGACATAGGTCTTCCAGTCGTTAGACAAATAGGCCGTGGTGGTTGTGTACCATTATTTCATCCGAGTTTTTCTGGCATTTTGGGCAGCTGCAGGCTGTGTCTTGCTAAGTCATCTCAGTGTTACTGAGATGTTAAGTGGGCACGGAATGCACTGATGGATACCCAATCAGAAGGACTTGTTCAACTGCAGCAGCAGCTTAGCTGTCACTCCGGCACAGATGGCCTCAGCTGCAGAGAGTTGCCTTGTCCCAGGGCGTGCCTTCCCAGGCTGGCCCGCTGATAGTGGGGGTGCAGAGGTTGCTGAAGCCCAGGTCTTTGGGACCAACAAGGCATGGGGCAATTCTGATGGTCTGGTTAACTCTGGAGCTCCAGTTAACTGAGTTAACTGGTTGGCTGAGGCTATCCAAAATCTTTTTTTTTTTTTTCTTTAATACTTTATTTTTTGACTGGCCTGGGTCTTTGTTGCTACATGTGGGCTTTCTCTAGTTGTGGTGCGTGGGCTTCTTATTGTGATGGCTTCTCTTGTTGCAGAGCAGGGGCTTCAAGGTGCTTGGGCTTCTGTAGTTGCAGCATGTGGGCTCAGTAGCTGCAGCTCTGGGGCTCAGTAGTTGTGGGACATTGGCTTAGTTACCCTGTGGCAGGTGGATTCTTCCCAGAGAAGGGATCAAATCTCTGTCCCCTGCACTGGGAGGTGGATTCTTAACCACTGGACCATGAGGGAAGTCCAAGGCTGTCCAAGATATTGACTTCTTCTGTCCACTCTTGCTCCTGCCTTCCTTCCTTTCCACAGATGTTACTTCCAAGAGCACTTCCTAGTAAGCATTTGGCACCCTAAAGTCTGTCTCAGAGTCTGCTTCCTGAGAACACACCTGGAGCAATGATTTAGTAAAAAGTACAATGGCAACCCACTCCAGTACTCTTGCTTGGAGAATCCAACGGATGGAGGAGGCTGGTAGGCTGCAGTCCATGGGGTCGCTGAGAGTCGGACACAACTGACCGACTTCATTTTCAGGCATTGGAGAAGGCAATGGCAACCCACTCCAGTGTTCTTGCCTGGAGAGTCCCAGGGACAGGGGAGCCTGTTGGGCTGCCATCTATGGGATCGCACAGAGTTGTACACGACTGAAGCGACTTAGCAGCAGTAGCAGCAAGCTGTGAATTTGTATGAACCTATTTGTGCAATGAATGAATATATACTTCAGTTCAGTTCAGTCACTCAGTTGTGTCTGACTCTTTGTGACCCCATGCACCACAGCACGCCTGGCCTCCCTGTTCATCACCAACTGCTGGAGTCTACCCAAACCCATGTCCATTGAGTCGGTGAATATATACTTAAAAATGCACAAAAAATTTGTGGAATCATACTGAAAATACTGTTAACAATACCTACCTCCACAGACAAGTGCTAGGATCTTTGGGGAGTGGAGAGGTTTTACTTTATACTCTTTACTATAAGCATGAATTTCTTTTTCTTATATAATTAAAAAAAATCTTTAATTTTAAAGAGACATTGGATTGCAATATACAGAGTTGTCACAGCTACCATTTGGGGAACACCTTCACTCCCTATACATTAGGATGCATTCTCTAATCCTCTCAGCAATGTGGGGAGGTGAGTTTCATTATCATGCCATTTTACAGAGGAGGAAGCTGAACTTCAAAGGTGCCAAATGACTGGTCCAGGAGCATCTGTCACCCAGCAGTGGAGACAGAATAGAATCAGGCTCACCTATCAAAGTTCAGGCACTTTCTGAGCTCAATCAGGGTGCGTGTCCTTCTGCCAGTTCAAATGGTAACCTCTCTTCTACGGGGACAGTGTGGTGTGATGGAAAGAACAACGAACTGGCAGTTGAGTCAAGCTTCTGGTCCTGTCACTATCATTAGTGACCTCTGAGGCATTTACTGTCTCGGTGCTGCACTTATCTATAAAAACTCAAAAGGCAGTTTGGTGTAGAGAAGAGATCTAAGGGCCACTGGGTTTGACAGAGCTGAGTCCTGCTAGTTACTGTGTGATTTTTAACAAGTTATTTAACCTTTCTGAGCCTCAGTTTTCGATTCTCTAAAGCAGAGAAAATGGTCTGCAAGTCTCAGGGTTGTTATGAGAGTTAAACAAGGTAATGTAACAGCACTTAATATATTGCAGACACTCAAGAAAAAATTTTCTCCTCCTTGGAATGTAACCTTTGGTCCTTACAGTAAAGAAAAAAAATTGTCCATAGATTTAGCATAAGCAGCAACACTTAGTTTGGCAAAGAAAATATATTTAATGTATGTGAGAGAACTGGTTTGGGATTCTTTTGTAGATTAGCCGAACAAAGGAACCATTTTTCTCCTGACCATTGTTTAACCATCATAAGCTCCAGGAGTGAAACATCTCTGAGGGGGATGGGCTACCTTGGATGGGAACAAGAAGGGCAAGAGATTCCACTCAGAAAGTGTGAAGGGAGAAAAATCAGTCCCTAGATTTGGGGAGAGTGGTGCTGTCATGGATTCAATGGTGCCCCTGAAAGGTATGCCCACGTCATGACCCCTGAAACCTGTGAGTGTGACCTACTTGGGCAAAAAGGTGTATGCAAATGTGATGTCAAGGTGAGATCATCCTGAATTACCCAGTGGACCCTAAATCCAATCTCAAGTGTCCTCACGAGAGATGTGGAAGAGAGACAAAGGGACAAAAAGTCCATGTGAAGATGGAGATGGAGATCTGGGTTACGCAGCCTACATGCAACTCCTGGAACCACCAGGAGACAGAAGAGGCAGGATTGTTCCCCAGCCCCTCAAGGGGTCTCGACTCTGAGAACACCTAGACTCCAGACCCTGCTCAAACCTTGATTTTGGACTTTTGATCTCCTGAACTGTGAGGATGAATTTCTGTTGTTTTAAGCTCCTCAGATTGGGGTCATTTATCACAGCAGCCACAGGAAACAAATCCAAATGCAAAATAAGCTTTTAGTGCCAAATCTGGGAAAAGAATCAAGGTTAAAAGACATCCCCAAAAGGACCTATTTGACTAAATATTTAGGGTTAAGGAGTAAGAATCAGATGTCATCTAGATGACATGTTGACCCTCTGAAACTAAGTCAGATGAAGAAGGAAGTAGACTGGTGGAACCGCAAGGAGTTAAGGGCAGAAAACAGAAGAGGCCGTGTTTCATGAAGTGAGAGTCACATCATTTCAGATCCTGACCCAATAATGGCAGAATGGATTCTCCAAACACTGGGAAATCCGATAAGGGCATATAGAGATGTGACCATGTTCCTGCTAGGATAAAAAATATATATGTATCATAGGAGATGTTCAAGAAGCACGAAGGGTTTCCTTTCAAGGAGCCAATGAGTAGTGTCACGTGCTTTCCTCAAAGTCAAAGGTGTGAGAGGAGCAACCGACTGATCTCTAGAGAAAGATCTCATGGAGAAATGCATCAAAGAGAAAGGGTGTGAAAACAACCTAAATGTCCAACGCCAGAGGGCTAGCTAAGGGACGGCATGGCCACACAATGGGACACAATGCAGTCACTAAAGACAAGGCTTCTGATTAATAGTCACTCAAATGAAAGATGTTCAAGGCATATTAAGTGCAGAGAGCAAGCGATAAAACAGTAGGTACAATATATCCTCTTCTCATGTGAAGATAACAGTACCTGCCTTGTGGGGGTGCTATAAGAATTTAATTAATATATGTAATGGGCTGAGGAGTACCTGGAACTTGTAGACGCCATACATCATGACAATTATTATACTAGCATCATTTCTTTCTAGTATTCAGGTCCATAATTCTGACCTCTGGGGGTGTTTTGGAATTTAGAGTTTTTCAGATTTTACAAAGGTGCTCAATTATAGAACACATTCAGTCTGTTTGAGGCAGCAACCAGACCCGTTAATCTTTCTGCAGTGAAGCATGACTCTTCATACTAATTGGGATAAGTAAAGACTGTAAACAGCACTACTTCCATTTGGATTAGGCTGCACAGCCAGATTTGCCGCAAACGTAAAGAACAAAAGCAAAAAGGTTTTACCTTCTGAATCATAGATGAGGGGTTGTAAGCCTGTGTTCCACATGGGCATCAGGAAAACAAATGCTGTTGCTGGTTGATGGCATTACAGACCGTTTTTATTTTCACTTTTGACTTAGTCATGTTTTAAATTTTTCTGAAATTAAAATTTATTATGTTGCTATAGTTTCCTAAATTTTAATCTATTTTGATAAACATAACACAGGAGGAATAATGCATGGACCTCAAAAGGATCTTAGTCAATACCAGGCTCACAATTCTCATTTTTGCCCTTAAGAAAATATTTTTCTGGTGAAAGTGGAACACTTAAGTAGATGGAATGGAGTTTTCAAATCCTTTTCTTGGGCCTTTAAGCCAATCCCAGCCAACAGTCAATATCCTGGAAGATCAAGCCCCCAGGAATCTTAATTTAACCAGGGCTTACCAAATGTCTGCTGCTAAGTATGTACTTGTTTTATATTAAAAGGTAAAACAACAACAGCAACAGACTGGAAGAGAATCGTGAGAATGTGGGAGGGAAGGGGGAAGTCTGTGTGGACAGTGTCAAAGGAATAAAGGAAAAAGGAGCTGGTGAGGCAGAGTTCTCTTCCCTGCCTTCTGAGGAAGGGATAGGAGGGGTTTCAGTGGAGCAAGGAAGCAGGCAGAGGGACAGTGAGTGAGAAGCAGAGAAGAGTGAACTGTGTCAAGAGCCAGGAAGGAGGTGTAGGTAGTTGAGCAAAGCTGTGGTCCAGCGAAGCGGGGTGAGGTTGCTGCTGGAGGCTGACTTTGCAGCTGAGGAGACGACAGGGCCCCAAGGGGAAGTGTCCATGTTAGAAGGTCTGTGGAGGCCCTGCTGGGTCCTACAGACAGGAGAACTGGGGCCCTTTCCTGCCCAGCTACTTGGGCGCTTGAACAATTTGAGGACGGAAATTACAAAATCAGGAGGAAATTTCAATGAGTGTATGTAGAATTTTATAGTGGCTGAGAATTTCTTAGAGTGAAAAACTAGGAATGTGAAAAATATATGTATAAGATTTTAAATAATATGCTGTATTTCTATATAATATATATTATAAGATTGGATTGCTGATTGTAGAGGGACTTTTGCCAGAAGGATGGGCAGCCTTGAAAAATGAAGTGACCCTAAGCCAATGGAAATCCCAGAAGGAGAGGGATGCAAAGCACCTGCAGAAGATCTAAACAGAAATGGAGCTTTTGATGAGGCAAGTCATGGCACAAACGTCAAAGACACTGAAAGTTATCAATCAGGAAAGTCAAATATGACTGAACTGTGAAGGGGAAGAGAGAGGGAGACAGACATGTTTAAATAATAACGGGAAAGAACCGAAATTCCCTGGCAATTCAGTACACTTTCACTACCAAGGGTTAGGGTTCAATCCCTGGTCAGGGAACTAAGATCCTGAAAGTCATGCAGCATGGTCAAAAGAAAAAAGGACAGCCTGTCTGAGAGGAAGAATCTGAAGATGGAGGAGACACAAAGACCCACAATCATCTTGTTTGATGATGATGATGATGATGGCTTATCCCAATGTTTTATCCCTGACTATGTATCAGAAAATTTGTTATGTTTTTAAAGTAATTTTAGAAATCTTTCCATGATGGAGATTTTCACAATCACAGACCTAACAACTGTTAACATTTTGCCAATCTTGTTTCCTCTAATAAACAAATAAACAGGACCAAGGGATTGGAAAGTTCATATAAAACTATATTTCTGGGCCATAAAATACATTTTAACAAATTTAAAAAAATAGAAATCATATAGAAGTATGCCCTCAGTCCACAGTGGATTTAAGCTAGAAATCAGTACAGAGAGACAGGAAAATTTGGATTGGAAAAAATTGGATTGGAAAATTCCAATATATTTGGAGATTAAATAATGTACTTCTAAGTAATGCCTGGGTTAAAAAAGAAATGTCAAGAGAA
Organism: Bison bison bison; assembly: GCF_000754665.1. NCBI lineage: Eukaryota > Metazoa > Chordata > Mammalia > Artiodactyla > Bovidae > Bison > Bison bison. The sequence continues at coordinate 1,549,443 of NW_011493551.1, read as the reverse complement.
ATTTAAAAAACATGCTGAACTAAATGAAAACAAAAATACATCTTACCAAAATTTGTGAGTTGTAGCAAAAAGAGGGCTTAAAGGCAAATTATAGCATTATATGTATATATTAGAAAAGAAGCAAGATATTCCACCTTATAAAATTAGAGGAAGTAAAGAAATGTTAGCCTAAAGCAACCAGAAACAAAGAAAAAATGTAAAAGCAAACATTAATGCCCTTGAAGACAGAAAAGCAATAGAGAAAAATTAATGGAAAAAAAAATCCTGTCTTTTGAAAAAAATCAATAAAAATGATAAACCTCTTGCCAGGTCAAGTTTTAAAAAAAAAGCTAGAGAAGACACAAAAAATGAATATCAGAAATGGAAAAGGAGTCATATCTACTAGACATTGAAAGAATAAAAGGATATTATTAAAAAAGAACAAACTTGGTACCCACAAATTTGCTACCTTAGATGAAATAGACAAATGCATTGAAAGACAGAAACTACAAAAATTCATACAAGGAGAAGTAGCTAATATAAACAGACCTATAGCTATTAAAGAAATTGGATCGATAACTAGTAACCTTCCAAAACAGAAAACACCAGACCCATGTGGGTTCTCTGGCGAACTCTGCCAAACATTTAAAAAATAAATGATATCCATTCTATATAATCTCCTCCAGAAAATAGAAGTAGAGGGGACACATCTTAACTCATTGTAAGATTCCAGCATAACCCTAATGCCAAAGCCAGATAAATATAAGAAAACTATGAACCAATATCTCTTATTAATGTAGATGTAAAAGTCCTCAACAAGATATTAGCAAATCAAACTCAACAATGTATACAAAATTATACATCACAACACAGTGGGATTTATTCCAAGCATACCAGCCTGGCTCAACATTAAAAAAATCAATTAATGTAACACATCACATCAACAGGCTAAAAAGAAAAAAACGTATGACTATGTCAGTAGGTGAAGGAACAGCATTTGACAAAATCTAATTCTCATTCATTATAAAAACCCTCAGAAAACTAAGACCAGAAGAGAACTTTCTCAAGTTAATAAAGAACATCTACAAAAATTTACAGCATTTTCTCTTTTTTTGGCCCTGCTATGTGGCTTGCAGGATCTCAGTACCCAGACCAGGGATTGAATCTGGGACCACAGAAGTTAGAGTGCAGAGTTCTAACCACTGAATTGCCAGGGAATTCTCAAGCTAGCATCACTCTAATGATGAGAAAATAGATGTTTTTCCCCTATGACTAGGAACAAAGCAAAGATGTTCCCTCTTACCACTCTTATTAAATATTTTACTGGAACGCCTAGATAATACAAAAAGATAATAAAAGGAAGTAAAAGGTATACAGATTGGTAAGGAAGAAATAAAACTGCTTTTGCTCACAGATGACATGCTTGTCTATGTAGAAAGTCCCAAAGAATTGACACAAAAACTCCTAGAACTAATAAGCTATAATAATAGCAAGATTCCAAGATAAAAGGTCCATTGCTTTCCTATATATAGCAATGAACAATTGGAATTTGAAATGAAAAACACAGTATCATTTACCTTAGCACTGAAAGAAAGAGAAATTCTTAGATGTAAACCTAACAAAAATATACATAATCTACATGAGGAAAACTACAAAACTTGATGAAAGAAATCAGGTGAAAGTGAGTCTCTCAGTCGTGTCCGACTCTTTGTGACTCCATGGACTGTGGCCCACCAGACTCCTCTGTCCATAGAATTCTTCAGGCAAGAATACTGGAATGGGTTGCCATGCCCTCCTCCAGGAGATCTTCCCAACCCAGGGATTGAACACAGGTCTCCCACATGCAGGTGGATTCTTTACTGTCTGAGCCACCTGGGAAGCCCAAGAGTATCTGGAATGGGTAGCCTATCCCTTCTCCAGGGGATTTTCCTGATCCAGGGATAGAAATGGGGTATCCTGCATTGCAGGCAGATTCTTTACCAGTTGAGCTACCAGGAAAGAAATCAAAGAAGAGCTTAAAAAATGGAGAAATGTTTCATGTTCATGAATAGGAAGACTCAATACTGTTAAGATATCAATTCTTCCTAAACTGATTTATAGATTCAATTTAATCCCAGTCAAAATCCCAGCAAGTTTGTGTGTGTGTGTGTGTGTGTGTGTGTGTGGATAGCAACAGATTTATTTTAAAGTTTATGTAGAAAAGCACAAGACTGAGAATAGGCAGTTCAGTGCTGAAAAAAGACCAAAGTTGGAGAACTGACAAGACTTACTTTAATGTTACAAGAATCAAGATGAGGTGGTATTGACAAAAGAATAGACAAATAGATCAATAGAACAGAGTTGATAGTCCAAACATAGACTGACACAAATATAGTCAATTGATCTTTGACAAAGGGGAACAGGCAATTCAACGGAGAAAGGACAGTCTTTTCAACAAATTGTGATGGAAAATTGGACCTTCATACGCAAGAAAATGAATTTAGACACAGATCTAACACATTTCACAGAAATTAACTCAAAATGAATCACAGACATAGCTGTAAACCAAAAAAACTAAAATTTCTAGGCAATAATATAGGGGAGAATCTAGGTCCCCACAGGATTAGCTATTACTTTTTCAATACAACACTAAAAGCATAAAACACAAAAGAAAAAATTGATTAAACAGTCTTTATTAAAATAAAAAAAATTTACAAAAGACATTTCAGAGAATAGAAAGACAAGGTACAGGTTGAGAGGAAATGTTTCCAAACACGTATCTGATAAAAGACTTGTATACAAAATATAAAATACAAAAACAACTCTTAAAACTCAACAATAAGAAAACAACCTGATTGAAAAAATGGGCAAAAGATCTGAACAGACACTCCACACAGATGACAAACATATGAAGTGATACTGAACATCATACCTATATCATTCAGTTCAGTTCAGTCACTTAGTCGTGTCCGACTGTCTGCGACCCCATGAATCGCAGCACGCCAGGCCTCCCTGTCCATCACCATCTCTCGGAGTTCACTCAAACTCACGTCCACTGAGTCGGTGATGCCATCCAGCCATCTCATCCTCTGTTGTTCCCTTCTCCTCCTGCCCCCAATCCCTCCCAGCATCAGAGTCTTTTCCAATGAGTCAACTCTTCACATGAGGTGGCCAAAGTACTGGAGTTTCAGCTTTAGCATCATTCCTTCCAAAGAAATCCCAGGGCTGATCTCCTTCAGAATGGACTGGTCGGATCTCCTTGCAGTCCAAGGGACTCTCAAGAGTCTTCTCCAACACCACAGTTCAAAAGCATCAATTCTTGGGCGCTCAGCTTTCTTCACAGTCTGACTCTCACATCCATACATGGCCACTGGAAAAACCATAGCCTTGACTAGATGGACCTTTGTTGGCAAAGTAGTGTCTCTGCTTTTCAATATGCTATCTAAGTTGGTCATAACTTTTCTTCCAAGGAGTAAGCGTCTTTTAGTTTCATGGCTGCAGTCACCATCTGCAGTGATTTTGGAGCGCTCCCCCCGCAAAAAAAAAAGAGTCTGATACTGTTTCCACTGTTTCCCCATCTATTCCCCATGAAGTGATAGGACCAGATGCCATGATCTTCAACCTATATCATTAGAGAGCTGTAAATTAAAACAACAATGAAATTACAAAACTGTGAGAATAGCTAGAATTCAAAGCACTGACAATACTAAATATCAGAGAGGATGCAGGGCAACAGGAACTCTCATTCACTGCTGATAGGAATGCAAACTGGTACGTAGGAGACAGTTGGGCAGTTTCTCACAAAGCCGAATATAATCTTGCCATACAGTTGTGCTCTTAGGTATTAATATTTCCCCAAATGAATTGAGCTTATGTCCAGATAAAAACCTACACACAAACATTTATAGTAGTTTAAATCATAATTGCTAAAGACTGGAAGCAACCAAGACGTCCTTTAATATGTGAATGGATAAACTGTGATATATCCGTATAATACAATATAATATTACTTAGTGATAAAAAGAAATAGTTCTCAACCACAAAGAGACGTGATGGAAAGTTAAATGTGTATTATTGTTAAAGAAGCTGAAAGGGCTATGTACTGCATGACATTTGGAAAAAGGCAACTATAGAGACTGTAAAAAGGCAAGTGATTAGCATGAGTTCAGAGGCATTGGGAGTGGGATGAATAAATGGAGTACAGTAAATTTCTAGTATGGTAACTATGTGATATTGTAATGGTGGACACATGGCCCTATGCATTTACCAAAACTCACAGATGTGCAACAGAGAACCTTAATGCAAGCTCTGTACTTCAGTTAATAGTAGCACTATCAATACTGGTTCGTCAGTTGTTAACAAATGTACCATATTAATGCATGATGTTAATAACAGATTCTGTGTGTGTGTGTGTGAGTGTGTGTGGTGGGAGGGTGAGAGAGTATATGGGAAGAGGGTAGATGCAAAGTCTCTGCACCATATCCCTAATTTTTCTGTAAATCTAAAACTGTTCTAAAAAATAAAGTATTAACTAAGAAACATAAATGTCTGAGAACAATTTTTAAAAAATTGAAAAGGATATGGGAGGGGAGAGGGCTGAGACTAGCTAGGATTAATGTCCAGCTACTAAAAGACTAAAATGCTTCACTTTCAGATAGGGATATAAATAAACTTGTTAGATGGGACTTCCAGAAACTTCCTAAAAGGGATGTTGGACAGCTGCATGTACTTTTATGCCCTTCCCTGCTCTGCTTGCTTCATAACTGGGATAAGGGATATATAGATGGAGTTTCTGGAGAAGGAAATGGCAACCCACTCGAGTGTTCTTGCCTGGAGAATCCCAGGGACGGGGGAGCCTGGTGGGCTGCCGTCTATGGGGTTGCACAGAGTCGGACATGACTGAAGTGACTTAGCAGCAGCAGCAGCTGGAGTTTCAGTAGCCATCTTGGAACATGAGGCAATCCTCAGCGTGAAAGTCGATGCTAAAGGATGGCTGAGCAGAGCAATAGAAGGAGATTGGATTCTTAATGAACATGGTGCTACCATGCCAACCCTAGCCTAGGGTACCAGACTTCTTCTACATGAAAGAAATAAACTTATTTCTTGGTTAAGCTTCTGTTATTTGTATCTATGCTACTAACTAAACACAATTCCTACGTTACATACAAGATAATAAAATTTATTGTAATACTATTATAATAAACCATACATAGCATAAGAATGAATAAGACAAGTGGAACATAATAAAGAGTCCAGAAACAAATTCAAGTGGGGACTTAATATAAATAAAGATGACATTTTGTTTAGAGGGGAAAGATGGTTTACTTAATATATGGTGCTGGCAGAACTGACGATCCATCTGGAAGAAAACATGGTTACACTTCTACCCCACATCACATGCAAAAATAAACTCCAGATGGATTAAAAATCTAAATGTGAAATATAAAAATATTAGATACAAATGTGAGGAATTATTTATAAGATCATAAAGAAGAGCTTCTGAAGGAAAAGATAAAATGCCGAAACTAAGAGTAGCCACCTGAAAATAATGGGCTTCCCAGATGGCTCTGTGGTAAAGAATCTGCCTGCCAATGCAGGAGATGTGGGTTCAATCTCTGCATCCAAAAGATCCCCTGGAGGAGGAAATGGCAACTCACTCCAGTATTCTTGCCTGGGAAATCCCATGGACAAAGGAGCCTGGAGGACTTCAGTCCATGTGGTCACAGAGTCAGACACAACTGAGTGATTGAATACCTGAAAATAACAGTCATACATTACCTCTTAAAAGTAAACGCATTTTTATGTATCAAAAGAAACTATAAACAAAATCAACAGACAAAAGATGAAGAAAAATAACTTACTTTGAATTTCATCAGTAGAAAAGAATTGATATATTATGGTGGCCACGGAGTATTATACAACTTTTAAAAGAATGACTTAGAGATGTATTGACCTAGAGTCATGTCTGAATCAATGAACTTTTTAAGTTCTCCAGTGTCTATTTGAGAACTGTGTTTACTTAAGCAACAGAAGAAACAATTTGTATTTCATCTATTATGGAAGGAGTAACCTGAAGAAACTTGAGCAAATTGTCACCATATTTCTTTTTTTTCAGTTTTTTTTTTAAAAATTGAAGTATAGTTAATTTATAACATTGTGCTAATTTCTACAGAAAAATGATTTAGTTACACATATATATATATTTTTTTAAGATTCTTTTCCATTATTGGTTATTACAAAATATTAAGTATAGCTCCCTGGGCTATACTGTAGGTCCATGATTACCTATTTTATATATTGTTGTTTAGTTGCTAAGTCGTATCCAACTCTTTCACGACCCCACGGACTACAGCCCACTAGGCTCCTCTGTCCATGGGATTTCCCAGGCTAGAATTACTGGAGTGGGTTGCCAGTTCTTTCTCTAGGGGATCTTCCTGACCCAAGGATCAAATCACGTCTCCTGTATTGGCAGGCAGATTCTTTACCACTGAACCACCTGGGAAGCCCTATTTTATACATAGTTGTATATGTATGTTAATCCTAAACTCCTAATTTATCTCTCCCCCTCCAACCCCCACGGTTCTCTTTGGTAACCGTAGTTGGTTTTCTATGTCTGTGAGCCTATTTCTGTTTTGTGAATAAGTTTACCTGTATCAGTTTTTAAGATTCCACGCATAAGTGATGATATTGGTCTTTCTCTGCCTGGCTTATTTCACTTAATATGATAATCTCCAGGTCCATTCATATGGCTGCACATGGCATTATTTCATTCTTCTACCATATTTCTGATTTATTCCTGTGATGCTTCAACATTCCTTAGAGAGCAGCACCTCAGGAGACTGTCCAACTGATCTGTCTCTTTAATGGGCCCAAAATGCTAGTGATTTTAGATCTGACAATAGGGGGATAACTCGATTGGATCAATTTTCCCATGATAAACTCTGGACAAAAAAACAGAAACAACCAGTACCTAAGTGCTATAGAGAGTAATAAGAAGAAGGCAGACATTGAGTTGAGTCAATATTTAGAAGGGAATAGCACTGGGTTTCTCAGTTTTATGGCTCTTTGCCACAGGTCTGGCTCCAGTCTGCATCCTGTGAGGCAGTTAAAATTCAGGTGGATCATACACCGTTATAAACAACCAACTGCTGCTTAACAGTTTCCCTGTTATGCTTCCCTGACAGGGAAGTTTCCCTGAAGTGCTTCCCTGATAGTTCAGTTGGTTAAGAATCCGTCTGCAATGCAGGATCCGCCTTCAATGCAGGAGATCCTGGTTCAATTCCTGGGTCAGGAAGATCCCCTGGAGAAGGGATAGGCTACCCACTCCAGTATTCTTGGGCTTCCCTTGTGGCTCAGCTGGTAAAGAATCCGCCTGCAATGTGGGAGACCTGGGTTTGATCCCTGGGTTGGGAAGATCCCCTGGAGAGGGAAAAGTTACCCACTCCAGTATTCTGGCCTGGAGAATTCCATGGACTATAGTCCATGGGGTCGCAAAGAGTTGGACACAACTGAGCGACTTTCACTTCTTTCTTTCTATACAGCGTCAAGCTGGTTTTCTTAAAAAGTGAAATAAAGTTGAAACAATTATAATAGATAAAATTACAAGGAAGCGTAATTTAATAGGCATAAATGACTTTAATTTTCTCCTAAATCAACAAGCTCAGCTACCATATTTGCAGCTTTTCACTCTTGCTCTGTACCCACAGTTTTATTTCATCTATCAGCTTCTTTCTGGTGGATGCAAGCATACATTGATTTACCTGTTATGCAGCAGTTGTTTGTCTATGAGAAGCAACTGTTTATAAAGGAGTCATGAATAGTTATGGACTTTGTTATTAGAAGAATCAAAGAGATGGCAAATATTTTGCTATCTGCCACTGATCAAGAATAAAAATATCAGGAAACAGAAATGTCATGATATAATTTTATATAGAATATTAAATATTTAAAAAAGTGTATTAAAATAGAGCTTTCATATTTAAGGATAGAGTCACAAATTATGCATGTATGTGAAATGGATTAAACTACAGGCAGATTGCTGTTAAATAAAAGCTCAAATTTTTCTATAAGTAACTACAATATATACCAACAGTTTCAATTGCTTATTAATAAATAACATCCATGTAATAGGGCTCATTGATATTTGGTAGTAGAAGTATAATTGAACTGTTTTGAAGACTCAGAGGATACAGCAGCTGTAAAGGAGAGAAAACAAAGTGAAAGTGAAGTCGCTCAGTCGTGTCTGACTCTTTGCGACCTGGTGGAAAGGGACAGCAAAGGGACTTAACCATATCAGGCTCCTCCGTCCATGGGACTCTCCAGGCAAGAATACTGGAGTGGGTTGCCAGTTCCTTCTCCAGGGGATCTTCCTGACCCAGGGGTCAAACCCAGGTCTCCTGCATTGCAGGCAGATGCTTTATCCTCTGAGCCACCAGGAAAGCCAATGAGAGGGGTTATCTCAAAAGGAGAGAGCAGGAGAAGGGAGCTCCAAACTGCCCAAACCTCTGCTGAATTTTCTTTTTTTAATTTAGCCAATGCTCTTAATTACAGTGTGATAATGCCTCCGATTCAATAGACTATCTACCAAGATATTATTATTTGGCATAAGAGATGATTTTATTTTATTTTTCAATACTGGGGGAAGGAGTTTCTTGTACTATTGCAACTTTTCTGTATGTATTTTAAATTTTTTATGAAATAACTCTCATCTCATTATAATATCTCTTTCAAAGAAGGCTTTGATATGGTATATAATATTTTTATATATAATATATAATTATAATATATATAATGTGAAAAGTGAAAGTTGCTCAGTCGTGTCCAACTCTTTGCAACCCTATGGACTCTAGTCCATGGAATTCTCCAGGCCAGAATACTGGAATGGGCAGCCTTTCCCTTCTCCAGGGAATCTCCCCAACCAAGAGATTGAACCCAGGTCTCCAGCATTGCAGGCAGATTCTTTACCAACTGAGCCACAAGGAAAAGGCAAGAATACTAGAGTGGGTAGCCTATCCCTTCGCCAGCAGATCTTCCCGACCCAGGAATCTAACCAGGGTCTCTGGGCATTGCAGGTGGATTCTTTACCAACTGAGCTATGAGGGAAGTCCAATATATGTAACATAATTATATAATATAATAAATAATTGAGGTTCCATTCCCCTTTATACACTTCCTTGTTTTTTAGCTTTTTATTTTATATTGGAATATAGCCAATTAACAATGCTGTGATAGTTTCAGGTGGAACTAAGCAAAGGGACTTAACCATACATATACATGTACCCATTCTCTGGCAAACCCCATCCAGGCTGCCATATAACATTGAACAGGGTTCTCTGTGCTATATAGAAGAATCTTGTTGGTTATCCATTTTAAATATAGCAGTGTGTACATGCTGATCCCAAACTCCCTAACTATCCCTTCCCCCATCCATAAGTTCACCAGGAGGTGATTTTAGACGGTACGTGAACATGGCATTGAACGACATTTAATTACACAAAGAGAAAATTTTTCTTTTCAATTCTTTTGTCCTTAAATTTAAATCAAACAGAAAGTTTCATTCTGGTGCATGTATGACTTGAACCCCTAATCTCTGCTAATCTCCCCTTTCAACAGAGGGGTGGCAGACTGAGGGCCTTCCAGCATTTTGTGTTTTCTTGATTTTATGGCAAGGGATATGGCTTTCCATTTATGGTGTTCATGTAAGACTTTCATTTTAAAATAAACTTAAGTAAACAAATGACACATTGAAAGTAAATAAAGCAGGTGAATGCAGCCATGGCAATATTTGTGATGGTATTTTCACATGATTGAAGTTTGGGAAACACTGTCCTGATTTTTCTGTTTTAAAACTTCCTTTAAAGCAATGGTTTTGGCAAACATTGAGATCCTTAGTACTTTCATCACAAAAATTCTCAGCTTCCCTTCCTAGGTTGGGAACCCAGCTGGGATGGAATTTTCATCAAGTCATCAAGGGAGAAAAGTAATGCAATGTGGTGAATTTTTACTAACACAGAATACATTCAGTTTAAAATATATTTCTTTTTTAAAAATATTTCTTTTTCTACTTTTTTTGGTGTTAAAAATCCCTTTCCTTTCTTGTGAAATGATAGTGATAATATGGATAGATTTTGTTTTGTTTTTTAATGTCCTTGCTTAGCAAAATTAAAAAGTTGGAAATTAAGAAATTGTACTTATCCAGAAAACACAAAATTTGGGTGCATTGCTCAGTCACTTTCTATTCATGGTATGAGTCTTCTCGGTCACCTAGCAGCCTTGAGTATTTCAGGAAGGATGATATGGTCTGCTAACCCTTGAACTATACTATACTATATATGGCAGACTCTGTGCACCCCAGTTAAGGCTGAAAGAACTGGACAGAGATCTGCTGTTGCTCACCACAGTGGAGAAGACAGAGTTGGAGCCAGAATCACTACCTCCTCTAGAAGAATACTTTTCAAAGCCAAAGTAGAAATCAGTCTCACCAAATATCACTTACAATATCTACGCCACCATCCAGTGTTACTAGGTACATGAAGAAATAGGAAAATGGGATTCACCTCAAGAGAAAAGGCAATCAGTGAAGACTGACCCCAAGATGTACTACATCTTACAATGAGCAGATAAGAGTTTTCAAAGAACTATTATAACTATATTCAAGGATGTAAAGAAAGATGTATTCAGAGTGATTGAACAAAGAGAAACTATCAGCAGAGAAATGGAAATTTTAATAAAGAACCAAATGGAAATTCTAAAACTGAAAAATCCATTGGTCGGGCTTGAAAGCATTTTAGAGACAACAGCAGAAAGAATCAGTGAACTGACTACAGATTAATAGGAATTGTTCAATATGAAGAACACAGAGGCAAAAAAGACTAGAAAAAAATGAACAGAGACATAAGTGTCTGTCAGATCAGATCAGATCAGATCAGTCGTGTCCGACTCTTTGTGACCCCATGAAAAGCAGCACGCCAGGCCTCCCTGTCCATCACCAACTCCCGGAGTTCACTGAGACTCACATCCATTGAGTCAGTGATGCCATCCAGCCATCTCATCCTCTGTCGTCCCCTTCTCCTCCTGCCCCTAATCCCTCCCAGCATAAGTGTCTATAGGATAATATTAACAGGTCTAACACATGTGTTAATGAAATCTGAGAAGAGATGAATAAAAAAAAACGATGCAGAAAAAATGTCTGAAGCTTCCCCATATTTGGTAAGACACATAAAATTACAGACTCAGTGAGCAGCCCAGACTGGTCATGAGATCTGACAAAACACACCTAGTTCTTCCTGGTCACATCAGGGAAGGGACTTCCCAGCTAACTGAAATTCATAATTTCAGTTAAAATTGATCATTATCTGGGTCTTTGGAGACATTTCAAAATAGGGTGTCATTGTCTATTAAGCTGGCAAAGTTGAGCGTACTTATAAACCTCTCAGTTTGAGTTTCTCCATCAAGTGTCCAAGAGAGATGAACACTGAAAAATAATCATAAGCATGTCTTAAACTTTGCAAATTGGGTGATGTTGAAACTGGCCAGTGATGGCCAGTGACAGAGCAGCTCCATTAGCAATTTAATTAGAGTGCTTTTGAAGCCTCCTGTGGCAGCGAGGGTAGAACTGTGGTCATTTGGTCATGTGGTCATGTGGTCATTTGGTTGAACGCATCTCAGTTTTGGATTTGTGGTAGAGAAGGACATTGACAGGTGGTTAGCACTGTGTATCGCACAAACTGATGATGTCAGCCTCGCCCTCTGGATTTACCTCTCCAACCTTCCCTGACACACCACTGAACATCTGGCAGGGGTGAAGGAGCTCTACAGGGTTAACAAAAAATCAGAAGGAAGTTTTCATGTCCCCCAGCTGCCCTACAAGAGGTTTGCTGTTACAAATGTCACAAAACTTGGATTATGTAGCCTGGAAGTGAATTGTACCTATATATATTAAAGAAAACTGGGGTTGAGGGGGCTTCTCTGGTGGTCCATTGGCTAAAACTTCACACTCCCAATGCAGGGGGCCTGGGTTCAATCACTGGTGAGGGAACTAGATCCCGCATTCCACATCTAAAACTCAGTGCAGCCAAATAAACATTAAAAAAAAAAAAATTACAGACTCAGGAAGCTTAGTTGACCTTATACAGAATAATACAGAGAAAAATCACATCTGAGCTTATTATACTCAAACTGCTGAAAATCAAAGATGAAAAAAAAAATCAGATTGGCCAAAAAGTTCATTCCAGATTTTTCCATACCATCTTACAGAAT
>NW_011493551.1:1534716-1537127 GCF_000754665.1 Bison bison bison | reverse complement strand
AGATTTTTCCATACCATCTTATGGAAAAAATTGAACAAACTTTTTGGCCAACCCAATACATTATTTAATGTAATTATTATACATAATATTAATATACATTTAATGTCATTAATATTAAGATAGTGATTAATATGTAGTTCCACCATTTTACTATTTATTTATTATTGGTCCCTTCTGTATTTTGCTCTTCTGATCCTCTCTTCCTGACTACTCACATTTATTAGCTATATGTAAGAATTCCATTTTAATTTATTTATTGACTATTTAGCCATACTTTTTAAAATGAACTTTTAGTAGCTGTTCTTGGGATGAAAATGTACTGTGCATTCTTAATTTTTTACAGTCCACTTAGAATTAATGTTTTAATGCTTCTCATAAAATGTAAGAAATTAGACACTCTAGTCAAGGCTATGGTTTTTCCAGTGGTCATGTATAGATGTGAGAGTTGGACTATAAAGAAAGCTGAGAGCAGAAGAATTGATGCTTTTGAACTGTGATGTTGGAGAAGACTCTTGAGAGTCCCTTGGACTGCAAGGAGATCCAACGAGTCCATCCTAAAGGAGATCAGTCCTGGGTGTTCACTGGTAGGACTGATGTTGAAGCTGAAACTCCAATACTTTGGCTACCTGATGTGAAGAGCTAACTCATTTGAAAAGACCCTGGGAAAGATTGAGGGCAGGAGGAAAAGGGGATGACAGAGGATGAGATGGTTGGATGGCGTCACCGACTCAATGGACATGGGTTTGTGTGGACTCCAGGAGTTGGTGATGGACAGGGAGGCCTGGCGAGCTGCGGTTCATGGGGTCACAAAGAGTCAGACATGACTGAGCAACTGAACTGAACTGAGAACAATTTACTGTCTCCTGAGCCCCTTACTTTATGCTGGTGTTGTTCAGTCACTAAGTCATGTCTGACTCTTCTGCAACCCCATGGACTGTAGCCTGCCAAGCTCCTTTGTCCATGGGATTTTCCAGGCAAGAATACTGGAGTGGGTTCCCATTTCCTTCTCCAGGGGGGTCTCTCAGACCCAGGGATCAAACCCATGTCTCCTGCATTGGCAGGTAGATTCTTTACCACAGAGCCACCAGGGAAGCCCTACTTTATGCTACAGTTGTCATATAGATAACATCTACATGTTTATAATATGTGTATCTGCAAGCAGAATCTGCTTTCTGACCATAATGGATCTAAACTGGAAATCAGCAACATCAAGCTATCTTAAAAAATAGCCAAATATCTGGAAATCTCACTTGTAAATTACCCATAACTTGAAGAAATTACAGGGGACATTAGAAAACATTTTTTACCAAATCATAACAAAAATAGAACATATAAAATCTGGGGGATGCAGCCAAAGCATTGAATGGGGTAAACTTATAGCTTTAAATGTTTATATCATAAAAGACGAATGGAATAAAAACAGTGGCCACATGTTCAACCTTAGGAAGCTAGATAAGTGCAAAGTGAACTCAAAGTAAATAGGCAGAAGGAAATAATAAAGACCTCAAATCAATGAAGTAGGAAACAAAAAATAGAAAAATTATCGAACCCAAAAGTTGATTCTTTGGAAAGATTAATAAAATTGATAAACAGCTATTTAGAATGATAGAGATTGAGAGGATAAGATTGAGAGAGAAAGACAGAAGACACAAATGACCAATATCAGAAATAAAACAGGGGCTATCATTATGAATCCTACAGACATTCAAAGGATAATAAGAAAATATTAAGACTGATTTCATATCAATAAATTTTTGAAACTGATGAAATGGACAAATTCCTTGAAAAATACAACATATCAATACTGGCACACCTCAAGAACCCTGTCTTTTGAGGGGGCTATAGAACTGGCTAGCAAAACCTCACAAAAGAAATTTTAGACATGGCTAGTTTTAGCGGTTAAGTCTATTAAACATTTATGTCAAGTGTTCTCTGTTAGAAAATAGAGGAGAAAAGAATACTTTCAAACTTGTTTTATGAGGCCAGATTAACCTGGATACAAAAACTAACAAAAGATGTTACCAAAAAGAAAATTATAGACCAACTTCCCCCATGAACACAGATAGAAAAATCCTTAACAAAATATTAGCAAGTTGCTGCTGCTGCTGCTGCTAAGTCGCATCAGTCATGTCCGACTCTGTGTGACCCCATAGACGGCAGTCCACCAGGCTCCCCGCTCCCTGGGATTCTCCAGGCAAGAAGCCTGGAGTGGGTTGCCATTTCCTTCTCCAATGCATGAAAGTGAAAAGTGAAAGTGAAGTTGCTCAGTCTTGTCGGACTCTTAACAACCCCATGGACTGCAGCCCATCAGGCTCCTCTTTCCATGGGATTTTCCAGGCAAGAGTACTGGAGTGGGGTGCCATTGCCTTCTCCAATTAGCAAGTTAACAACATGTAAAAAGGATGGTAATC
>NW_011493551.1:1525157-1534616 GCF_000754665.1 Bison bison bison | reverse complement strand
CAAATGGGGTTTATTCCAAACATTCAAGATTGATTTAACCCTCTAGGAACTTGTGGCAGACAAAGATGAAACATCAGATTAAGGAAAACATTTTTCTACAATTGCTCTCTTTTACTAATAGGGAGGAAAAGTGGTCAGATATAGCTAAAAACACCAGACTAAGAATCAAGACCAGGATTCTAATCCTGGTTGTGCTTCCAACTCAGAGTATGTTAGAAAGGTCACTTTGCCTCTCTTGGTCTTAGTTTTCACACGTGTCCAATAATGACCTCTTAGGGCCTTTCCCGTTTTAATATTCTAAGAGCATATGAGGCCAAGTCCTAAACTTTTTCTCACAGCTGCTTAAACTTTCTGCTTCAACACCTCAGAAGGAAGAAGTAGAAAACGTGCAAGACTTGCTTTCATGCACAAATGAAGACACCATCTGTGTGAGACTTGAAGTGCTGAGGACTCAAGGGAGACCCCTCACTTGAGAGCACCTGTGTGTCCTCAGGAAGTAGTTTTAATTTACTCTCTGAAGTCATCCAGTATGTCCTTATGCCATGGAAAAGACCATGGACTTAGGGTTTAGAATCAGTTGGATTTGAATCACAGTTATGCTAACTACTGAATGGCCCTGGAAAAACTAACATCTCTGAATCTTAGTTTCTTTATCTCTGAAGTGGAGATAATACTTGTGATTCAGAATTATTTTGAGGGATGATTATAAGATAGTATAAGAAAATTCACGAATTATAGTTGGTGCTCAATAAATGTTAGCTTCCATTCCCATTTCAATAAAGAATTAAGTTTGGTTACGTATAGCAGAATACACAAATAATCATGGCTCTAGCAAGACAGAGATGTGTTTATTTCTCTTTCATGTAAAAGAATTCGAAGGTGGGAAGGCTGGAGTTTGTATGAGAGCGCCATGATCAGTAAGGAACCAGATTCTGTCCACCTTTGTTCTCTGCTCTCTTTAGTGTGTGACTTCCATTCACATGGTCATCTTGAAATCTAACAGGGCTGTCAGCTCTCCAGCCATCCATTCACATTCCAAGTAGGCGCTAAAGAGAGAAAAAGGCAAAAGGAGTATCTGGCAGCAGAGTTAAGCACACAATAGAGAACTTTGTGGATCCCGCAGCTAATGACTTCCACTTACTCCTTAGCCTCCTCTAAGTTGGGGAATGAAGTCTTTTAGTGGGGCATATTACTGTCTCCAAATAAAGGGGTGATTGTGTTACTAAGGACAATAGATATTGGGTATGCAGTCAGCGATCTCCACAGAACTCCTTTTTCCTGTTATTACAGTCACTTTGGTTTGGAGATTGTGGAACTGGCATGGAATAGGTGGTGTGGCTTCTGAGTCACAATTCATGACAAGAGAGTCAGCTCCTGCGTAGCACACGGATTTGAATTCAAAATCTAGTTTTGATCCTTCTAAATACGTAACCATGGATCAGGCAGATTACCTTTTTGGAGCCTAGTTTCTTCCCCTGTGAAATAGGATGATAATAACATGCCTACCTCACGGGTTTCAGGTAAAGATTCATGCAAGCTGAATAAGTGATCACACTCTGTGCAGAGCTGGCCACAGAGCAGATGCCCAACAATTTGTTTCCCTGAACTGGAGGTCCAGCCTGGAAATGGCCTCTGCCATTGCTCAAAATGCCCCAAGGAGACAAGTGGCAGAAACTTCATGGGGAGTGGCCATTTTGGTAGGTAAGGAAGGAACTCAAAAGAGGGCTAGGTTCTTAGGCTTTGTCTAAAAAGCTGCTTGTAATTGCAGAAAACGATCTATATAAGTTCTACGAAAGAACTTCACAGAGTTGTGACAGTGCATTGATAGGGGGCTGGGGGTGGGTAGGAGGTGTGGCTGACAGGGTCTGGAGGCCAGAGAAATCCTGAACGTGAGGAATAGCTATCACGTATAGCAGATAGTAAGCTTACCTTCTCTTTCAGAATTCCAGGTCTGTGGTAGGCAGAATAATGCCCCTGTCCCCCAAAGATGTCCACATCCTAACCCCTAGAACCTGTGAATATACTGTTACACGGCAAAACAGAATTAAGGCTGTAGACGATAATAAGGTTGCTAGTCTGCTGACCTTAAAAGAGGGAGATTTTCCTGGATTATCTGTGTGGGACCAATGTAACTGCTAGGCCCTTAAAAGCGAAAGGCAAAGGAAACACAAAAATATGTGATGAGGGAAGAAGGGTCAGAAAGATGTTATGTTACTGGATTTGAAGATTGAGGGGGTTATGAATCAAGAAATGTGTGTAATTTCCTCTAGAAGCTGAAAAAGGCAAGGAAATGCATTCTCTTCTAGAGACTCCAGAAAGGAACCAAAACCTGCCAACACCTTGATTTTAGCCTGGTGTGGCTCATGTTGGACTTCTGAAATATAGAAGAGAAGATAGTCAGTCAGTTCAGTCACTCAGTCATGTCTAACTCTTTGCAATCCCATGGACGGCAGCATGTCAGGCTTCCCTGTCCATCACCAACTCCTGAAGCTTGCTCAAACTCATGTCCGTGAGTTGGATGGCATGAGTTGGTCATGCCATCCAACCATCTCATCCTCTGTCGTTCCCTTCTCCTCCTTCAATCTTTCCCAGCATCAGGGTCTTTTCCAATGACTCAGTTCTTCAAATCATGTGGCCAAAGTATTGGCGCTTCAGCTTCAGCATCAGTCCTTCCAGTGAATATTCAGGATTGATTTCCTTTAGGATTGACTAGTTGGATCTCCTAGCAATCCAAGGGACTCTCAAGAATCTTCTCCAACACCACAGTTCAAAAGCATCAATTCTTCAACGCTCAGCTTTCCTTATAGCCCAACTCTCACATCCATACATGGCTACTGGAAAAACCAAAGCTTTGACTAGACCGACCTTTGTTGGCAAAGTAATGTCTCTGCTTTTTAATATGCTGTCTAGGTTTGTAATAGCTTTTCTTCCAAGGAGCAAGCATCTTCTGATTTTATGACTGCATCTTTTAATTTCATATCTTACTCATTTAAGATAATAAATTTGTTTTATTTTAGGCCATTGAATTTGTAGTAATCTGTTATGGCAACAGTAGAAAACTAGTTCTTGGACTGAACCCTGATACTTCCATTATTAAATGTCTTTCATTTCTTTCCACTTGCACAGAAAACCTATCTCTCTGTCATCTCTGCTCTCTGGACATCGCTGAGGGCTGCAAGGGCACAGCTCCCTTCAGATCCACTACAGAGCGGCAAAGGGAGGAGGATAAGACGTGGCAGGCGAGTGCGAGGGTTAAGGGAGAGCTCTAGCTCTGGTCTCAAACAGGCGTGGTATAGAACCTCGGGGAGCATCTGCTCTCTGTGGGAGTCTGAGTAAGAGATTTGGCTTCTTTCTTCAGCGCTAACCTGAAGGCCATGATAGGTGCTACCTCAAAGGCACAAAAGGCAATGACGACGATACCTTCCGTTTGACATATGAGATTATCATTAACGCTCTTGTGCCGTCTGGAGATCAGGAATTACAGGAAGGTCACTGGAGGGTAATCAAGGGCAACATCAAGCACCAGGGCCAGGTGCCAGAGAAGATGCCTCTTCCCCTTCCTGCCCCCTCCCCTTCCTGCCAGGGCAGCGGCTCAGGGAGAAAGCCCCAGGGAATGGGGAGATGGCTGGGCCACCTGTGCACACTGACAGCCCCCGCCCCAGATCGCAGAGGCCGTGCAGCTAACCCTTCTGCCTCCGTCCTCTCTCAATGCTCCCTCACTCGGGCTGCCCTTTGGTGGCCGACCCGGCTGATTTCACGGGGAGCGGGGCGCACGAAGCCCCTCTGCCTCCTCCCTACCCTGAGTGAGCGATGAGGGGAACGCGGGAGGCTGGCCGGCTGCGGGCCGATGGGGGGCAGTTCTCACTTCCCCTCCCCAACCGCCCGGGGAGCAGGTGCCGGGGGCCGAGCCCCGTCGGCGAGGCGGGCCTTGTGGACACGCCCTCTCGGCGAGTCCTCGCTGCCCCGCAGGAGGAAGCGCCAGAGCCGCGGCTGGTGCTGCGCGGAGCCGGGCGCGCCGCTCCCGTCCTGCGCCAGGGCCGCCGCCGAGCCCGCTCCGGCCCGGCCCCCGCGCGCAGCGAGCCGGGCACGGAGGACCGCGGCCGGCGGCATGGCAGCCTCAGGTGCGTAGGCCGGACGCCGGTCCCTCTCCCCCGCCTCCCTTCCGCGCGCCCTCTCGCCGCCGCCGCCCGCCGTCCGCTGTCTCCTCTCGCTGTCCCCGGCTGCTCCCTCGGCTCGGCGCGGGATCTGTGTTCTGTTCTTTCCTCTCTTCTTGTCGCAGACTTCCCTCCCCAACTTTCTCACGTTCCCCTTCCCAAGCTGTTGCGCGATTCTCTTCGGCCCCTGCCCTACCTTCCCCTGTCCCTCATCTTCTGAGTCTCCTTTTCTCCCTCTAGCACTGGCCCTTGAGCTTCTGAGGGTCGATCTCCCTGTTGAACTAACTCTGTGAGCCAAGACTCAAATTTAAAGAATGTGGAGAGCCCTCTGGTCTCTCCGCTGGCTAAATGCTTCTCTTCGGATCCTATCGGGCCAATAGGGGGCGCTCAGACAGTCCGAGTTTGGAGATGGGCTTTGGGCCGCCTTCCTTAACCGGCTTCCTCTTCCTTCCTGGGCTTTTTTTTTTTTTTTTGTCTAGAATTTCGGTAGGACTCTAGGAACACCACTCCTTCAGTTTTACTTTTCTTATGTCCTTGTCAGAACTTTGGGGACTGGGGATAGGTGAGGGTAACTGGGTAATCTACCCATCAAAAGGTGCCAGGAGTCTGTTCTAATTAGCCTTGGGCTCCCTTCTGGTCCATAAAGTGTACCCTTGGCAAGCCTCTCACTCACTGAGATCCAGAACAAGCACACTAATGATGATGAGAATAGAGACAACCAATGAGCACTAACTATGCAATGGAGTGGATATTGTGCACCTAAATATGTCCTCACTGGTGACCAGGACACCCTAATCTCTGCTCTCAAGGAGTTTATAGTCTGTGAAGGCAAGCCATAAGTAAAACAGGGAATTATTAAATGAGAAGATTAGAGTTACCATGTTTGCAAGTGCGTTTACTAGTATTTTTCCACCCCATCTTATAATGTTTTAGTAGAGATAACATGTGAAAACAGGATGTAAAATCTTCTTGAAAAATAATATCTAATTGGCTGGGAGGACGTGCTATATTTGGAGAAATTGTGGGCAGATGCTAGAATGAAGGGCCAGCTCTCCCCAGGTGCCCTGAGATAGTCTTCTAATTGTGACTTGAAAGAAAAGGCCAATCAACGGTGACAGTTCCCTTAGATTTGGTAATGCAAACTTCGTATTTAAGGGAATTGGGAAGGTAGCTAACCTTAGCCTCCTGGTTCTCTAGCTGGGCACTAGAGGTTAGAAGAACTTGTACTATGAATAAGGTAATAGTAGGTTCATAGTCCACACAATCTATTTGAAAGCCCGTGCAGAGTTAACTGCTGCTGCTGCTGCTGCTAAGTCACTTCAGTCGTATCCGACTCTGCGACCCCATAGACGGCAGCCCACCAGGCTTCCCCATCCCTGGGATTCTCCAGGCAAGAACGCTGCAGTGGGTTGCTATTTCCTTCTCCAATGCATGAAAGTGAAAAGTGAAAGTGAAGTCGCTCTGTCGTGTCTGACTCTTCATGACCCCATGGACTGCAGCCCACCAGGCTCCTCCATCTATGGAATTTTCCAGGCGAGAGTACTGGAGTGGGGTGCCATCGCCTTCTCCGGCAGAGTTAACTAGAGGGAATCAATTCATTCAACATATATTTATTGCAGGCACAGTTCTAGGTGTCAGGTGTATATTTAATAAAGCAGACGTAAGCCATGACTCCTTGAAGCTTATGGAACAGGGAGGGAAGGCAGGCAATACACTGAATAAGGAAAGTGCCATGTGCCTGCGTGCTTAGTCATGTCTGACTCTTTGTGACACCATGGACCATAGCCCTCCATGCTCCTCTGTCCATGGGATTTTCCAGGCAGGAATACTAGAGTGGGTTGCCATTTCCTCCTCCAGGGGATCCTCCCAACCCAGGGATTGAACCTGTATCTCCTGTGTCTCTGGCATTGGCAGGCAGATTCTTTACCACTGAACCAGCGGGGAAGCCCAAGGAAAGTACATTATGTGATGGCAAAACAGTAGAGAGGTAAAGGGGGTTGGAGATACATTTTTAAAGGAAGCTGCCAGGTTAAGTCTCATGGAGAAAGGGGCATCTGAGCAAAGACCTGAAGGAGCGCAGGAGAGGAGGCATGTGGGGGAAGAGGGCTTTAGGCAGGGAAACAATAAATGGGCGGATATGACATATTTCTGGAACAGGGAGCAGGCCAGAGTGGCCACAGTAGGTGGGTGACTGGGGAGAAGTAGGAGATAAGATCAGTGATGCTCCCACCTCCGTCTATTGCTAGGAACAGTTCCTGGGCTGCTTAGACCGGGAAATAGCATACTTTGGGTGGAGAAAACCACCCCCGACCAGTGTCCAGTAGGCGTGGCCAAAGGGGCTAGAATTGTGTGCTTCTATTCTTACAGGGATTCAAGCCCAGTGGCCAAACCTGGGCCCATTTATGGGCTCTGTAGTGTCTGTAATCTCTTTATGTCTGTAATGGTTAAAGCTGTCAAATCTTCTTGCCATAAACATCCTTTGTGGTGAGTCACCACTCCAGTTTCTGAAAGTGGAAGACTTTCTGAGGTCTGGAAGTACCGGTTCCCATGGTGGATGGCACACTGGTGGGAGTGGTGAGACTGTCTCTCTGTCAGGATGCTGTAGTCTCTGGAGCCATCCAGGCCACTCTCCTATGTGTCTTCCTCTTTTTCTCCTCTTCCTTTGCCTCTTCGCAGGGTTAAAGAATCATGGGTTCGATCCCTGGGTCGGGAGGATCCTCTGGAGTAGGAAATGGCAACCCACTCCAGGATTCTTGCCTGAAAAAAATCCATGGACAGAGAAGCCTGGTGGGCTACACTCCATGGGACTGCAAAGAATCAGACACAATTGTACAACCATCATCACAGTCAATTTTAGAACATTTTCATTACCTCAAAAAGAAATTCCATACGCTTCGGCCATCACTCCGTTGTTCCCTCTTCCTCTCTAGCCTTAAGTTCTACTTTCTGTCTCGGTAGATTACATTTCCCTACTCTGGACTTTCATATAAATGGGATTATATATTATGTGGCCTTTTGTGACTAACTTCTTTCACGTTGTACGTTTTCAAGGTTCATCCAAGCTGTAGCATGCATCAGTACTTCGTTTCTTCTTATGATCCAATCATGTGGTCTTCTTCAATTCCCTTCCACTGGAAGGATGAGCATTAGTTTCTTTCTTTCTTTTTTTTTTGGAAATGCATATTTGCTTGTTGAAATTGAGGAGAATCTTGACTGTCTGAAAAACACTTGGAAAATGAGGTGAAATGAAATGGAGTCAGCCTACCCTGGAATATTCTGCAGGCTTCTGATGATGTCTGTTGTATTTACTCTTGAGAGAGAGGAAAGAGAAGCCATAAGTGATTTTCCCAAGTGGCCAAGCCTGGTTGAGTGAAAACTAGAATCCTTTCCTCTGTGTATCAGCCTCTAGGTATTTGAAGAAAGCTCTCATACTTTTTTCTACCCCCACAAGGCTTCTCTTACCTCTAGATCCTTCTTCCATTCCTGGACTTATAGGACAAAAGAGCTTGAAGGGACCTAAAATTTTTTTGTCATGTTACCTTCTGTCTGATCCTCAAAGTCCCTCAGTACTCCTGTGAAGTCTCTAAACTTGAAACTTTCAGAGTCTGGAAGCTCCTCATGTTGTTTCCAGATCTCTCCCTATTCGAGTCGCCTTCCTTGTGTCACACCCTGCTTCAATATGGTGCCCAGATTCAGACTCGGACTCCAGGTTGGATGAATGGAGTGGTCTGGGCTGGATAGTTTGAGGAGCTGCCAAGCTCTTTCTTCTCAGGTCTTTTCTGGGGTGGATTCTTAAAAGGAAGCTGTCTTTCGGTCACCGTGTTTCTTACCACCACTGTCACTCCCTGTTGCCACCAGCCAGCCCTGCCTCTGCTGTTCTCCACTCCTTTCTCCTTTGATAGCCAGTCCTGGTCTCTAAGCTCCTCAAGGATAGAGATCCTTCCTTATTTCTGTCTGGAATTTATGGACTCCTTATTGGCTCATGTATTTCATTTCTCTAAATAAACAAACAAAAATGAAGGAAGGATTTGGCACGTGTGAAGAAGTGACTTATGATTAAAGGAAGGGACTCATTGAAGAAAAGGGTGTCCCTACGCATGAGAGAGAGTCCCCGACAAAACATTTAGTCCCAGCAGGTTGTGGAAGGACTTTGACTTCCACTTTGGACTTTTCTAGAATTTCCCCAAGTTTCAATTTCAGCACCAGAGTGAAATTCAGGAAGGTGATAGATCTCGTTGTCCTCATTTACACTGAGGCAAAATTGCTTAGACAGAGTATATTGGTCTGAAGTCACACCAGGAGTTGGTGACCAAGTAGGTTGTGATGTTAACTAGCCTGAGGTATTAACCACTTCCTTCTCAAGTACTAGCATACCTCATTTTATTGCACATGGCTTTATTGCGCTTTGCAGATATTGCATTTTACTTTTGACGAATTGAAGGTTTGTGGCAACCCTGCATCAAGCAAGAATGTTGGCGTTATTTTTTTTTCCAACAGTGTTTGCTCACTTCCTGTCTCTCTTTCACATTTTGGTAATTCTTGCAATATTTCAAGCTTTTTCATTATTTACTATATTTGTTATGATGATTTGTAATCAGTGACCTTTGATTTTACTATTGCAAAACATGGTTAAGGCTGAGAGGGTAGTATTTTTTAGTGATAAAACATTTTTAAATTAAGGTATGTACATTGGGATTTTTTTTTTTTTAGACTTAATGTTCTCACACAGTTAACAGACTACACAGTATAGTATAACTATAACTTTTATATGCACTGGGAAACCCTCAAATTTGGGAGACTTGATTTTGCGGTATTCGCTTTATTATGGTGGTCTAGAACCAAACCTTCCATGGGGTCGAGAAGAGTCGGACATGACTGAACGACTTCACTTTCACTTTTCACTTTCATGCATTGGAGAAGGAAATGGCAAGCCACTTCAGTGTTCTTGCCTGGAGAATCCCAGGGACGGGGGAGCCTGGTGGGCTGCTGTCTATAGGGTTGCACAGAGTCAGACATGACTGAAGCAACTTAGCAACAGCAGCATCAGAACCAAACCTGCAATTGCTCTGAAGGATGCCTATACTTTCACTCAAAGGGGGTGAGTGAAATTTAGCACCAGAACCTCAGGAATGAGACATTTTAAGTAGATTTCCATTTAGAAGAGTCTAACTCTGGGAAAGACTAGAGATCTCTTCAAGAAAATTAGAGATACCAAGGGAACATTTCATGCAAAGATGGGCTCGATAAAGGACAGAAATGGTATGGACCTAACAGAAGCAGAAGATTTTAAGAAAAGGTGGCAAGA
>NW_011493551.1:1523930-1525057 GCF_000754665.1 Bison bison bison | reverse complement strand
CAGAAGATTTTAAGAAAAGGTGGCAAGAATACACAGAAGAATTGTACAAAAAAGATCTTCATGACCCAGATAATCACAATGGTGTGACCACTCACCTAGAGCCAGACATCCTGGAAAGTGAAGTCAAGTGGGCCTTAGAAAGCATCACTACGAACAAAGCTAGTGGCGGTGATGGAATTCCACTTGAGCTGTTTCAAATCCTGGAAGATGATGCTGTGAAAGTGCTGAACTCAATATGCCAGCAAATTTGGAAAACTCAGCAGTGGCCACAGGACTGGAAAAGGTCAGTTTTCATTCCAATCCCAAAGAAAGGCAATGCCAAAGAATGCTCCAACTACCACACAATTGCACTCATCTCACACTCTAGTAAAGTAATGCTCAAAATTCTCCAAGCCAGGCTTCAGCAATATGTGAACCATGAACTTCCAGATGTTCATGATGGTTTTAGAAAAGGCAGAGGAACCAGAGATAAAATTGCCAACATCCGCTGGATCATGGAAAAAGCAAGAGAGTTCCAGAAAAACATCTACATCTGCTTTATTGACTATGCCAAAGACTTTGACTGTATGGATTACAATAAACTGTGGAAAATTCTGAAAGAGATGGGAATAACAGACCACCTGATCTGCCTCTTGAGAAAACTGTATGCAGGTCAGGAAGCAACAGTTAGAACTGGGCATGGAACACAGACTGGTTCCAAATAGGAAAAGGAGTACGTCAAGGCTGTATACTGTCACCCTGATTATTTAACTTCTATGCAGAGTACATCATGAGAAACGCTGGGCTGGAAGAAACGCAAGCTGGAATCAAGATTGCCAGGAGAAATATCAATAACCTCAGATATGCAGATGACACCACCCTATGGCAGAAAGTGAAGAGGAACTAAAAAGCCTGTTGATGAAAGTGAAAGAGGAGAGTGAAAAAGTTGGCTTAAAGCTCAACACTCAGAAAACTAAGATCATGGCATCTTGTCCCATCACCTCATGGGGAATAGATGGGGAAACAGTAGAAACAGTGTCAGACTTTATTTTTGGGGGCTCCAAAATCACTGTAGATGGTGATTGCAGCCATGAAATTAAAAGACACCTACTCCTTGGAAGGAAAGTTATGACCAACCTAGATAGCGT
>NW_011493551.1:1500802-1523814 GCF_000754665.1 Bison bison bison | reverse complement strand
TGTTGGAGAAGACTCTTGAGAGTCCCTTGGACTACAAGGAGATCCAACCAGTCCATGCTAAAGGAGATCAGTCCTGGGTGTTCTTTGGAAGGACTGATGCTAAAGCTGAAACTCCAATACTTTGGCCACCTCATGCAAAGAGTTGACTCATTGCAAAAGACTCTGATGCTGGGAGGGATTGGGGGCAGGAGGAGAAGGGGACGACGGAGGATGAGATGGCTGAATGGCATCACTGACTCAATGGACATGAGTTTGAGCAAGCTCCAGGAGATAGTGAAGGCAGGGAAGCCTGGCAATCTGTTATCCACGGCGTCACAAAGAGTCAGACATGACTTAGCAACTGAACAGACTCCTTAGAAAAGTGGTATAAATCACTCATATCTACATAGTCAGGCAATGTACTGTTGCTGCTTTCCTGCTAAGACAATCAGTGCTCTGAGACCCAAGTTTCCTTCTTAAGGGTATTTCTTAAGTACCTTTTAAGGGTGCTCTCAGAAATCACTTTCTTCCTTCTTCCTCACTCTTTAGCCATCACTTGTCAACCCTGTTGAAAACATTACCCCTTGTTTCTCCATCACTAATGTATGGGACCACAGCCAGCCTCTTCTGAGACCTTACTCTCCTTCTAGTTCTTTTGCACAAACTATTGACATGATATTTGCTAATATCTTTGTCTCTGTGTGTATGTGGAGGGAGGGTATGTGACTACAGCTTCTTACTTTTATACTTTTAAGTAAACCCTGAGCACAGCATCACTAACTTTGCATCCTTAATACTGTAATGAAATGTAGTCTTGCACACTGCCTACCTGATGGGCCATATTCATGCCCATTCATATACAATTACCCTTTACATTTAGAAGAACATTTGCTTCTTAGTATAAAACAGCCACGTAGGGAGGAGGAGCATAAAGAAGACAGATATATTTGGATGTTAATTCTGCTTGTTCTCAGTATGAGCTCCATAGTTATGTAGATTTGCCAATTTTATTCCTTTTGTAGTTCAGAAATTATTTTTCCATCGAGGTTCAAAGAAATATTCTACACAGAAGAAAAAAGATTCAATTGGCAAAGATTTCATTTTATGGAAGGCTGCACCACTGATACGTTTAAATTTTGTCCTTGATCTACTTAACTCTGGAACCAGAGTAAGCATTCCTAAAAGGGACTGTTTTATTCCAAACTGAGGAAACAGACCATGTTCAGAATTGAGTTTGCTACAGAGCTACAGACGTCCATGGTGTCTTCAGAATTGCTGACTTTTATTCCAGTCTCAAATTGCCTTCTTTTAAAATTTGCGCACCTTCCCTTCAAAAGGACTCACAGGCTGATGCTCTTGTTCCTACTGGAAACCTATTGGGTTTTATATTAGTACTGAATGAGGGGCTCCGAAAAGAAACAGCACATTTTTGTTTTATTTACTGTTTTAAAAGATTTGGTACTGTCATCCTGGGGGGATATCAGAACTGTGTTGGGTTTACATTTTATATGTCATTATTTTTATTTTGAATATGGAGATGGATGGGGCCAGGAACGGGACTTCCTTCCATGATGTTTTCAGAGCTGAGAAGCTCAGGTCTTGCCCCAGTCCTGCCTCTGACATTGAGATAAATGTGGCCCAAGGATGGCATTTAATTGTGCTAATCCACAACTTAGATGAATCCCATTTCACAAAATTCCCTGCTTCCATCTCTGAGTGGGAGGAGGGCTCCCTATTGCCTTGTAGATTC
Source organism: Bison bison bison (assembly GCF_000754665.1). Classification (NCBI taxonomy): domain Eukaryota; kingdom Metazoa; phylum Chordata; class Mammalia; order Artiodactyla; family Bovidae; genus Bison; species Bison bison. Next base: position 1,522,085 of record NW_011493551.1, on the reverse strand, counting down.
GTAGGTGCTTCTCTGTGCTCACCCCTTCCAAATCCCTTAGAATAGTTCATTGAATTAATGGGAGATGAGGACTCACAAGTGTTACGTTAAGAGCCAAGCTTCTTTGAACTTCCATAATGGAAAACAAGAGTTATTGCTCATAAGATTCTTGACAGAATTCCTGATGGGAGGTAGCAGGTAAAGTCGGCAAGAGGATGGGATAGGAAACCAGGGGGCAACCTGAGTTTCAGTCCAGACTCTGAACTAATTTGCTGAATGTAAATTTAAATAAATTCCTTTATCTTCTCAGATGAAGTATATCTTTTATCTGTAAATGAGGAGTTTGGGATCACTTTGTGATCCCCCAAAGATTCAGCACATCTCTGAGGCTTTGGACTCCGTTTCTGGCATTTGTGCTTTATTACAGGAAGAATAAAGCCTGTGTGACAGACCATGTGGTGAGGGGCACCTTATAAAAGACACTGTATAGGTCAATGTGTTAGTTCAACCATGGTTACCTTTACGTTAATGCACTGTTTATATAACTGGAAGGATAATGACACCGGCTGCCAATCACTTGGTATTAGGAGAAGGCGATGGCACCCCACTCCAGTACTCTTGCCTGGCAAATCCCATGGACAGAGGAGCTTGGTGGGCTGCAGTCCATGGGGTCGCTAGGAGTCAGACACGACTGAGCGACTTCACTTTCACTTTTAACTTTCATGCATTGGAGAAGGAAATGGCAACCCACTCCAGTGTTCTTGCCTGGAGAATCTCAGGGACAGGGGAGCCTGGTAGGCTGCAGTCTATGGGGTCGCACAGAGTCGGACACGACTGAAGCGACTTAGCAGCAGCAGCAGCAACCAATCACTGAGGGTTTACTACATGCCAACCACTATGCTCAGCAATTTACATAACATATTTAATTCTCACAAAACACTGATAAATATTGCCTTTATATTGCCATTTACAGATAAGTACATGAGGTTTAAAAAATGTAAGCAACTTGCCCAGGGTTTCATGGCTACTACTTCAGAAAGCCAAGATGCTAAGTCTGGCTGCCTGATTCCAGATCTGTGCTTGTAACCACTGTGTTTGGGAAAGCTAGGTTCTGGGATCAAACTGAAAGTGTTAGGCGCTCTGTCATGTCTGACTCTTTGTGACCCCATGGACTGTAGCCCACCAGGCTCCTCTGTCCATGGGATTCTCCAGGCAAGAATACTGGAGTGGATAACCGTTCCTTTCTCCAGGGTATCTTCCCAACCCAGGAATCAAACCTGGGTCTCCTGCACTACAGGCAGATTCTTTACCATCTGAGCCACCAGGGATCAAACTGCCTCGGTTCAAATTCTAACTCTGCCACTGGGGCTCTTGGGTAAATAACTTATTCTGCCATACCTCAATTTTCTCATCTTTAGAATCTGGCTAGTAGTGGTACCTTGGAAGGTTGCTGTGATGATCTAATGAATTTTCTAGGCAATAAGCTGGAATGTAGTAAGCTCTAAGTAAGTGCTTGCAGTTTCTTTCATCATTGTCATCCTATACTACATCAGCCATTTGCAGGAGAGGATACCAGCAGAAGCAACAGCGTATGCAAAGATCTAAAACAGCATGGGGTGTTTGGACAATGGCAGGGAGTCTGGAATGGTAGGAACACAGGCTGTAAGTGGGAAAGAAGTTGGGCAGATATGCTGGGGGTGGAGCATGAGAGATTGTGGGTTCCAGGCCCCTCGTCTGGATGGTGACTCTTGCAGGTCATGGGAAGCCCTAGTGGGAGCAGGCATGTTAACATGCTTCCATGTCTCCTTCTTGCTCAGGGATGCCGGAAGGATGCGACATCCTCATCGTTTATAGCCGAGATGCTGAGGAGTGGTGCCAGTACCTCCAGGACCTTTTCCTTTCCAGTCGGCAGGTCCGCAGCCAGAAGACGCTGACTTACAGGCTGAGCCCCAAGACGTCCTTCTCCGCCGAGGACCTGAGCTTCTTTCTCCGTGTGCGCTGCGTTATGGTGCTGCTCTCTGCAGAGCTGGTGCAGTGCTTCTGCCAGCCAAGCTTGCTGCCCCTGCTGCAGAGAGCCTTTTACCCTCCACGCCGCGTGGTGCGGCTGCTCTGTGGGGTACAGGATAGCGAGGAGTTCCTGGACTTCTTTCCAGACTGGGCACACTGGCAGGAGCTCACCTGTGACGATGAGCCTGAGACTTACGTAGCAGCTGTGAAGAAGGCCATTTCTGAAGGTAAGTGTCTCTTCTGGAGTACAGATATGCAAGCCCTGGAAAAAACGACCCATCCAGGCCTCAGGCATTTCAGGCGAGACGTTGTGGTGTTAATGGTCATCATTCCTATTACAGACTGAATCTAGACCTCACTATGCTAAGAGCCCCAGTCGTATTTACTGGTTTAGAGCAGCCTATTTCTGGGATGGGATTGTCCCATCCCAGAATAGGGTAGGTTAGGTCTCCTGGATAGGGTAGAATAGGGTGGGTCTCCTGGACCACAGGAAAGAAAGATGACACTTTTCCTTGGGTTCTGTGCTAGGATAAGCCCTCTTTTTAGAATTGTCTACACCTCAGAAGACATTGGACAGAGACTCCAGCCTAGACGGCAGTGGGGGTGGGAGTCTGAGACTTAGTTTGGTGGGGATGTGAGGACTATGACTTCCAACCTTCCTGTTGCAAGCCACTTCCATTTTTTATCATCAGGTGACCTTAAGATTTTGGTTGAAAAGGTGTCACTTTTGGGTAACATGGTTATAGAGAAACACATGCCTTCTCTATTTTCCACCAGCCTAGTTTCTATCCTTTGCCTTGTTTCTCCTTTTCAAATGGGAGAATTCCGAGTCTCTCTGCCAGGACTAATGACTTCAGTGGCCCCAGGAAGTATGACAAATGCTCCGATTAGCAGTACCGGAAGATGTGCTCTGGGATGGATGTGTGTCACAGCTTTTCTTCCTCTTTTTGATTTCTATTTTTTGCTTCACTGTGAGCTATGAGCAAGCTATGTGTTTATCTTCTATTCTCTTGCCATTTGAGCTCTGATACACCTGATGCCAGCAAAGAAACCTGGAAAATAATGGAGCAATGTAACTATGCTCAGTTATCCCTGGTGTGCCTTGGGCATTAAAATTTGACTCATCCACCCCATGTCGTTTGATTTGTGAATCAAGAATTCACAAATTCTTAGTGACCTTAAAAAGCTAGTAGAGTTCCTAGATATTTTTATCCCAGGAATGGCCTGCTCCAAACCAATAAGTATGACCAGGTGACCTAACACAGTAGGATCCCAGGCCATTCTGTAATATAAATGACAAGTGTGAGTGTAGAAGATGTCTCACTTGAAACTCCCGGGACCTGGATTTTTCCAGAGTTTACTTATCTTTACTTCAGAAGGACACAAGGATAGAAAAAAATGCATAATTCATACTTGCACGATTGTACTTCATTGGTTTGAGGGGTCTGCTGAAACTTACAGAGAAGTCAGGTACAACTGGTTGTTGCAGTGGACGAGCTTCTGTCACTGCTTAGCATGAGCTTATGATCTGGTGGACAGGCTGCTGTGACCCACCTGTCCATCATCCCACACACCATGGCTGTGTTGTTACTGTACTGGCCTCATGGCGTGTGTGCTAACAGACTGGTCTTTCAAATACTACAGTGGTATTGTTTTTAAAAATAGATGCTAAAAGGGATTCTCTGACTATTGTTTGGCAGTGTCTGATGTTCAGATGCCTAGATAAATTGATCGCTTATAATATTATACTTTTCACTAATGACTCTGGCTCAGTGTGCTGTGAGCCCTTAGCTTCAAGTGTTTCAGAAGGAATGACATGTTTCACAGTGGTATTTCTGTTCTGAAAGCAAATAACCTCTCATCAGAAAGAGATATTTTAAATGGGAGATTAAAACCAACTGCTTAGTGGAAAATCTGGGTGGTTCAGAATCAATGGAAATGTAGGGACAAATGGAATCATAGAAAACTGTATGAGGCAGGATGGCTTGTGCCTCCAATGTCATTTACTTATCTGATATTAGATTTGTGAATTTGGAGATTAGAGGTCTCTGTGTGGGGAGGCTAGAATGGCTTAGGTTTGCTTTGGGAATGTCCATGGCCATCACCCTCAGTTGGCCCAGAAATGGGGGGCTGTATCTCTGATTTTTGTGCTGAACAAGCTTTCTTAACAAACGGAAGACTTAAAGTCTAATGTTGTAGCAAAAATGAGTGACGACACTCTATTGCCTGGCTCCAATGCTAACTGGATGCCCAATATTGGGCAATCTATGTAGCCTCTTTGGGTTTCAGTTTCCTTTTTTATGGGACTTCCCCAGTGGCTGAGCCCGTAAAGAATCTATCTGCAATGCAGGAGACCTGAGTTTGATCCCTGGGTTAGGAACATCCCCTGGAGAAGGGAATTAGCTACCCACTCCAGTATTCTTGCTTGGAGAATTTCATGGACAGAGGAGCCTGGCAGGCTACAGTCCATGGGGTCACAAAGAGTCGGACACGACTGAGCATCTAACACTAACACTTCCTTCTCTTTAAGAGGCGGGCTTACACTTGTTCTAAGACACTTTCCAGGGCTGAAACCTATGAGTCCCTTAGGCCAGAGAGTCTCAAATACTTTTGAAGCACCACCATCTTGTCCTATTTCATACCTGCTTTGACTCCCCAGAAGCTTAGAGCTAAAACAGTGTTTAAGGATCAAATTATCCCTATGCTATGTTTCTGGTATGAGTATGTCCTTAGTTATAGTCTGTATAACTTGTGATAATTTATTTTAATATCCCTGTTGTACACATGAGGTTTTCCTAAGGTAGTTCAAAATAAAAGTCAAAAATAAAATTTTCATACACCCCACTAGTACAAGCTGGCCCAGTCCTATGAGAAATAAATACATGAAACTTATTTCTTTGACTTCCTCTGTTAAAACAATTCCAGTGGGAGACATAATGGAAAATTGATAATGGGGATGCACTAATGGTAGAAACAATAATTGTGGGGTTACTGATTGTACAGCTATTAAAAGCTACAGGGAGACACATTTCAGGCATCTTTCTAATAACTGAAGTGTGCAAAGATGGGATGGGTGGCCCTTGGAGGTGGTAAGTTCCACATCACCAGGAGTGTGCAAGCAGAGACTGCCTGTATGGTGTAAAAGGAATTCATCTTTGGAACCATGGTTATACCATGTGACCTTCACAATCTTTGATCATAAAATTCTCTTACCTTAAGTTTCTGGGGTTTTTTTGCTAGGGAAACATGTCTATACTGAATCCAGTCTTCCTCCTTCACCAGATTTTCCTGGGGTTTCTAATTCCCAACTGAAGAAATATTGGTCATATTCCTACTGTAACCCCAACAGAAAATAGCAGGGAAAAAGATTTCAGTTCATAATCTATGTAACCCTTGAAAACAGTAAAACTCCAAGAATATTTATATACATATATATTTTTTAAATTTTAAGGTCTTTTCTGAGAAAACGTGATGAAATGAAATTTTTATTTTAAGGCAGGGCAAGAAAAAATTAAACATCAAACTCTCTCTGTATTTGGATCTCTCCTCCCCTCCCACGTGTACAGTGGGCATCCGCATTGTGCATTGACCCACGTTAGCCTGAGTTTCTCAGGAATGGGAGTGCCTTCTCGACCATAAAGATCAATTTTTTCTTTCTTCTGACACTAACAATGTAACTTAAAATAATAGTGTTCTTTCCCAGCTTTGTACAGGGTGTTGATGACTTGTTGCTTGCTTTGTCTGTGCCTACCTGGACCATGTATCCTTGATGAACTTTATGTAAAACATCAGCATGTCATTTTGATGCACAGTCCTTTGTCTCAAAAATGTTTGTGACTGTGCCTTTGACTTCTAGCAGGTAGGAGAGTTCTTAGAGCTTTCTGAGAATCTACTTGCTAGGTTATAATCCTCCGTATGGCTCAAATAAAATTCTTTTTGTCTTCTTAACTTGATAATTAGTTGAATTTTTGTCAACAAATATTACTACTTAGTAAGATATTCATTGAGACCATTTAAAATTTAGGCTAAATTTTAGACCACTTAAAATTTAAAATAAGGCTTAAAGATTAAAAGCTTTAGAGAATAGAACTGGTAATAGAAGTAATAATTCCAGAAACTGGGATCGATTGTGGTGGTTGTTGTTCGTGTCTAACTCTTTTGCCACCCCATTTACTGTAACCCACTAGGTTCTTCTGTCCATGGGATTTCCCAGGCAAGAATACTGGAATGGGTTTCCATGCCTGCCTCCAGGGGATCTTCCCAACCCAAGGATTGAACCCACATCTTCTGCATTAACAGGCAGGTTCTTTACCACTGAGCCACCAGGGAAGCCCTGAATGAGGTTACAAGTAGTTAATTATACTTTCTCTTGCTGCTGTGTTATCTAAATAAGTACTTCTCAAACTTTAATGAGGGTGGGAAGACCTGGGATTCTTGTCAATATACAGATTCTTACTCTATGAGTCTGGATGGGACCCAAGATTCTGCATTTCTAACAAGCAACCAGGTGATGCTGATGCTGCTGGTTAGGGGTCTGCTGAAAACTGAGCTAAGGTCTAAGTCACCCTTCCTTTGTCAAGTCAGTTGTCTTGTACTTCTGTTATGCCTGGATCATTTTCTCAGATATCTACTTTTCTGGAAATGAAGGCACTATCTCATAAGGTTGACTCCTGGACCAGTGTTTACGTATAAAATAAGACCAGTGTTTGGTGCTTAGGCCAGTAGACTTCAGGATAGGGCTCTGGAGTTCTCTTCCTGGTCCTTGACTCACAGATTCAATATGTTAGCTCTGACAGCTTTCAGCCTCTCCGTTTTCCAGATGTAAATGGTCCTGACATCGGAATGGGGGTATACTTCCATCACAGTCCTTACTGCTTCTTCATTTAACAGGCGTGTTGATCATAATTACTATGCCACTAAAAATGTTTGGGAGGTTTTATTTCCTACCCCCTCTCTCCAAATTTGTCAGTCACCTTAAAACTGAGCAGATGTTTTAATTATAGAGGCTTCAGTGTGTTGTAACAGCCAGTTTATTTCCCAAGGCCTTCATCTGTAAAATGATGGGGTTGGACCAGGTGATTGGAAGGTTTCTTCCAGTACCCCAGCACTGTAAGATATCATTGTGAGTTTTCTGGGCAAATTACCCAGAACCTTTTAACCTGTTCAGTTTAGTTCCAAAATGTTTGCAGGGTTATATACCCAGGGCATAGAAGACTGTACTATTGTTCTGAATTGTTTGGATTTGTTAGGTGATTATTTTAAAATAAGGAAGTGAGAAAAACCAAGGTACAGCACTGAAATTATTTCCTCTTTTTATAGGCGCTCTATTTTTTTTTTTTTTTCAGGCGCTCTATTCTTTACTGCAAATCTCATTGGAATGTAAAAATAGATTCTGTTAGTCTGTGTGGGAGAGGTCTTGATGGGTAACACTGAGTTTTATTTCAAAAGTTCTCATAATTTAGTGTGTCCATATTTGTGTGTGTATGTGTTGAGGGGGAAGGGAAGCGCTGAACCAGTTCTTCCAGTATTATTCAGTATTACGTTGGAGATCTTGTCTGCTTTCTTATATGTATTTTCTTTTTACCTCCACTATCTTTTCTCATGCCCTTTGTGCTTCTCATGCCCAGAATCATCATGAATTTTGCCTTTTTCACATGGGGAAAATTTAGAGGGATTTGTCCACATCTGGCCTTCCTTTGTTGATATTAGTATTCTAATCTGATTGTTAAACTGGAGTTTAAAAGGAAAACAATTGAGATACAAATACTTTTAGCTAATCAGATGGATTCCAAAGTCTTCTCCCAGATTTAAAAAGGAACATTTTCTTTTCTGAAATAAAATACAATTGACCCTGGAACAACATGTGGGTTAGGGGTACTGACTCCCCTGCCCCCACCCATGTAGGCAAAAATCTTTGTATCATCCTTTAGTATTGGTGGGGGATTGTTGCCAGGACCCATGTAGGACGCCAAAATCCATGGATGGTCAAGTCCCACACAGGCCCTTGGTATCTGTGGTTCTGCATTTATGGATTGAACCAACAGGGGATCATGTAGTTGATCATTTTTATTGAAAATAAAATCTGCGTATAACTTGTCAGTGCAGTTAAACCCATGTTGTTCAGAGGTCAACTGTAATGTATGTTTATCATAATGTTTAAAAAAAGAAAATGAAAAATACACCTGTAGGCTATTTCCAATTTAAAAAATAATAATGTTGCAATAAATCTCCACACAGCTTTATGCCTAAATCTTTGTCAATCTCTGTGGATTTCCTCTTAGCCAGTCTCCGTAGAGCTCCTAGAGATGGTGCTCACCTGCTCTGTGCATCTCCCCACTCTCCCCATGTGACCTGAATTCATGGCCCCTTACTTGGTTTTTTGTTGTTGCAATTTATCTACTTATTTTTCTTTCCCTTTATGCCTAAGTCAGTGATTTACGTTTGCAGTTTCTCTTGCAAAGATACTCATATGGAGAACTGCCCTGAACCACTCCTTCTCCTCATGGAAAGAGCTAACACTAAGGTGACGCTGTGTCATTTGCTGTGTGTAATACACTGGTCACTTCATGGGTATTTATCCCCCACCACAACCCTGAGTGGGTAGATGGTTTTACCACCAGTTCACAGGTGAGAAAACTGAGGTTCAGCAAGGTTCAATAACTTGCATGATGACTGGGAGCAGCTCACATGGAAACATAGGGCCTTCAGACTCATGCTCTGCTTTGTCTTGCTTCCTTCTAAGCCTCTCCCCCCTCATCCTCCTCTTCCTCATGGAGACAAGAAGCAGGAAGAAAGCCTGGGAAACAGAAAGGATTAAGGACAATGAGGCTTTCCTGAGTTCTCTAGACCACAGGATCCCAAGTCAGACTGGATATTGGCATTGCCCCCCTACTTTGTTTAACATGCTGGTGTCCCCGCCTTACCCTAGGCTGACTGAACAAGAATCTCAGAGATTGGTTCAGACAAAATGAATTTCAAAAAGACTCCGCAGCGGATTATGCTCTGCAGCCATGCTCTGGAGACTCTGTTCCATGCCTGCAGCCCTGTCCATTGGTTTTCTGGTTGGAGGAGCTGGCAACAACTCAGGCCTTGTGGGCTGTCACAGGGCAGGTCACGGGGCAGTGTTCCCAGGGGCTTAGAGCCTGGCCAGGTCACAGCTCACTTCCACGTCACAGGCGGCAGCTTTTAGACAGGGGAAGAGAGACAGACCCTCCCAGCAAAGGGGAAGTGACTGCACCCTCCTTGCTCTCCTTGCTGTGGCAGCCTCGCTGATGGTAAGTCCGTGATGGCTTCTGGGGCTTCTGTGCTGCCTTGCAGAGACTGAGGGGAGAATCTGATCTGGGGCCTCTTGAAATAGTCAATTTTTGTTCTGCTGTCCTCCTGCCTTGTGGCCTTGGGTTGTTGGTTCTGCTCTCTCTCTGCTGTGGTTTAATTCGCACTTAAGGTTCCCCCTTAAATGACCCTTGCAGAAATATGTTTCCTTCACACAGTCTTCCCTTTTGAAATAATCTTTGATTTGGAGAGACGATGCCCAGCTGGGATGGTAAAATCTGTCCCAGTGTCACTAAAAAGCTGCAACATGTCCAAAGGTCGTTTGGATTTCCCTTGCCAGGTATCTTGACCACCTCACAGAACGAGATGCTTCCTCCTAGCTACACCTAAAAACAATCAACGAGGACTAATGTGCAAGATAGATTTTTGTACCCATGGATCTGTATGAATTTCCCACAGAGCTGTGGGCCCAGGTGGTGTTGTGGAATTGGCCACCCTACTGCTTCAAAAGCCACCCAGAGACAGCCTTCTGCTCCCAGCTAGACTTTCTGTGGTCCCTCAAGGAAAATATCTGCAAGTCACTTTGTCAACTGTGGTTGCTGAGGTGCAATGAAAAGGGAGTGATGAATGCTGAAGTTTCCACTAGTGTGAGAATCTTAAGTTTGCACCTGTTTTTGTATGAATTGTCTAAATGCAGGCCAGGATGGAAATATCAGATGTAGGGATTTTTTCGGTTGGTTTCTTACCCTGTAGTTTCTGTAGTTTTTGCAACTCACTTCTCCTGCGATTATTGCTAGAGGAGAATACTAGAATGGAGGAGCGATCTGACATCTGTTTTACCCCTTCAAAGCCCTTTTGTAAACATTATCTCATTTGGTCAGTGCTATTTTCTTGTAGTGTTAGTAGCTCAGTCGTGTCCAACTCTTTTCGACCGCATGGACTGTAGCCTGCCAGGCTCCTCTGTCTATGGGATTCTCCAGGCAAGAATACTGGAGGGGGTTGTCATTTCCTTCTCCATTCCCAACCCAGGGATCGAACATGGCTCTTCTGCATTGCATTTTCTTATAAGGCACACAGTATTATCATCACCACTTTACAGATGAGGAAAACAAGGCCTGGCAGGTTCACACAGCTGTTGTTCCATTAGAGCAGGATCAGGTCAAGCCCTCCTGCCTTGTAGTCCCAGGCCTAACTCTTTTCTTATCCAGATGTTGCAGTGAGCCTTCCATTCTCAAGACCCTGTGCTAGGTGCTGAAACAGAGCAGGGAAGCCAGATATAGTCATTGCTTTAATAGTCCCTGCGTTCTAGACCAGCACTATTCAAAAAACGTATAACACAAGCTACATGTGAAATTTCAAGCTTTCTAGTAGCCATAGTAAAAAAAAAATTAAATACTAAAATAAAAAGAAACAAGTGAGTAAATTTCAATAATGTGGTTTACTTAGCCCAATATATCTAAAATTTCAACCTATAACCAATGTAAAATTATTAATGAAATGTTTTCTATCCTTTTCCTCATACTAAATCTTTGAAATCTGGTGTGTGTTTTACACATAGAGCACACGTTTTAACTGTTCAATAGCCACATGTGGCTAGGCGCTATCATATTGGACAGTATAGATCAAGAATGATGCTTCTTAGAGAACTGGGGGCCATATCTGTTACTATTTTAATACATGAAATGTCGTATATGTTTTTAGAAATGACTGTCCTGGTTTTTTTATTAATTTATTCAATCAGTCATTCAGCAAGTATTGAATGAGCATCTGTCATGTGCTAGTCTGTAAGGAATATCTGTTCATTGTTTTCTTTCCTCTCTCATCTCCTCTTTCTGGCTTTTCTTCCGCATTCCTCCCCTTTCTTTGTCTCTTTCTATATTTTGTCAGCTATTTGGCTATGTTCCCAGGCTCTGCAAGTATACATTGGGTAAGACAAAATTAACTTTGATTAACAACGGTGTTTCTGTCCTTGGAATGACCAGTTTATCATATGTACTGGTGAGACTGGACTCCTGGCAACCTATCACATCTGAAGGCAGAAACTAACCAGGGTGCTTCTGTCTATCTGTTTACCTGCCTGTCTACCTACTCATCTATCTAAAATTTTGCAAGTATGTATACAGCAGCATTTATATGTATTTATGCCAGTGTATATGTATCTGTGTATTTTATACTGGTTTATGAACTTTTTCACTGCAAGGATACACAAGGAATTGTTAATAGTGGTTGCCTTTTGGTGGATGGAGGACATTTTGAACTTTTTATTTTAGACATTTCTCCAGTGTTTAAATTTTTCTGTGATGCTAATTTTTACTCTTTGAGATTTTAAAAGAGAAAACTGATGGGTCATGGGGATTTTATGAATCTAGAGGAAGGAGTTGGACTAATACCCAACTACTCCAAGTAGGTTGAGTTTCAGGTTAAATTCCTTTCTGCAAACTCCTTGGCCTTTTTTTCAGCTTCGTTAGATTGATCTTCTGGGTAAGGGGAAGTGACACTGGTTTGTTTATTGCTGTAATGACTGTCCCATCAGTCACTCCATGTGGGCTCTGCTTGAAAAGAGGGAACAGCCACTTATCACTGAGTCATAGTTTTACTCTTCTCAAATGGAATTTGACTCTTGTGGAATTTAGATTGATGTCTCCTTAGGTTACTTCAGTCTTTGTGACAAAAAGTAAGAGAATGTGGGTGTATATTTCACAGACTTTGACACCAACTGGCTGTGCCACTGTGGTCAAGTCACCTGGCCACCCTGGACCTGTTCTTGTCCTTGTTAAAATGCCGGGAGGTGCTCAGATCGACATCTCAGACCTTTAAAGTCATGAAATTCCATGGTTACAACCACATGTAATTTAAATGTCTTACATTTCATTGTTCTCAATCTAATATTTTTCAAAATCCCATCAAGGTATTGTATATTATTTCAGCTAATAAGTTATTCTTTCCAACAGAATTTAAATAGAATTTTAAATGACATAAAAGTAGCTTGCTGTTTATGGACATTAGCCTAAATTCAGCCTTAGAAGAACATAGCAGTATGCCATTATCTGTGTGGGAATGAAAGAATGCACGTATTTCCCACTTTGTATATATTGTTTACTGTGGGTGTGTAGATACACGGTTGTGGCTCACAGGAAGATAATGGGGGCAAGGGAAACGGGGGCAAATGTGCATGACAGAATGGCTCTGTTAACTTCCCTATTTTTGCAGGATGTTTTCACAGTTTTTCAATTTAGTTTCCATTGCCATTCACATGACTGAGAGTGTGTCTGAGATGGCTGAGGAAATAGGATGATTCATGCTGTAAATGATTTTTTACCATTGGAGAAATTATTGAAGCCATGGCAGCCTTGTCATATAGACTTCTGGGCAGAAAACTTGCTAATGTAGCCAGTTTGGTAAAATTTAGATGTGAACAGTGGTCAGCTGATTTTCTAAGATACAGAAAAATGAACAAAATTAATAATCGATAAAGTTGCCTTTTCTCTAGGGGAAAAAGCCATTTGGAGACTGTTTTACTTTCACTGTATTTATGTTTTTAAAGAAAATACTTGTCTCCACTGACAGATGTTGTGTGCTCAGTAAATGGTAGTGGATGGATGAGTGGCTCGGTGGGTGCGTCCATGGATTGTTGCCATTTTCCTTATTCTTGAGCCCATTTTGAAGGTCCTAGTTGGAGAAAAAGATATCCTTCCCGTGAGCATCCTTCTTAAGGAGCCTGTGCTGCTGGTGCTGTGTGGATCATCAGTTGTTTGCATGAAGCAGATTTGTCTGTGGTCACATAGTTAGTATGTGTCTGAACAGAAACTTGTCAAACTGATTCAGAGCAAGACAGCATCTACTGAGTGCATCTTTTTTTGCTGTGCCATACAACCTAGACAGCGTATTCAAAAGCAGAGACATTACTTTACCAGCAAAGGTTCGTCTAGTCAAGGCTATGGTTTTTCCAGTGGTTGTGTATGGATGTGAGAGTTGGACTGTGAAGAAGGCTGAGCGCCGAAGAATTGATGCTTTTGAACTGTGGTGTTGGAGAAGACTCTTGAGAGTCCCTTGGGCTGCAAGGAGGTCCAACCAGTCCATTCTAAAGGAGATCAGCCCTGGGATTTCTTTGGAAGGAATGATGCTAAAGCTTAGTACTGGATGCTAAACTAAGCTCCAGTACTTTGGCCACCTCATGCAAAGAGTTGACTCATTGGAAAAGACTCTGATGCTGGGAGGGACTGGGGGCAGGAGGAGAAGGGGACGACAGAGGATGAGATGGCTGGATGGCATCACTGACTCGATGGACGTGAGTCTGGGTGAACTCCGGGAGTTGGTGATGGACAGGGAGGCCTGGCATGCTGCGATTCATGGGGTCGCAAAGAGTTGGACACGACTGAGCGACTGAACTGAACTGAACTGAATACTTAAACGTATACCAGATATGACAGCCTATCCCAGAAAAGAACCAGGTATGCTATTATAGAGGCCAGCTAGTAACTTGAATTGTTAACTCCATGGGGGTGTGCATGGATCATTAGTAGCAGAAATTGAGTGCATCCTTTTGAAGGAGAGCATTGAAGTGAAAAAATCTGAAGTGTTCAGAAGAAACCTCTAGAACTGGCTTAGTGGTTTTGGGAATTCCTTGATTTCCCGCTCCCCCCCCCCGCCCCACCGGGTTTGTACCTTCTGCATTTGTGTATCTTCCTTATCACTCTTTCAAGATTAGACCCATACTAGCCTTTCATTTAAAACAATGCTGGTTGAACGTGCGTATTTTGTCTGCCAAGTTGCCAGTTTCATTAACAGATTGCTGGCTTGCTCTCTAACATCTGATAACACAGGAAATAGAGGGGAAGCTGATGATGAAATAAAAATGCTCTACTTTTAAACTGGACTAAAACAAGTTTCCTTTTATATATATCGGCTAATGTTTGAAGCTGTAACTAAAGTTAAAGCATGCAGTGGAATTGACATTCATCAAGACTAGCAGATAGAATATCAGTGTTAGCTGTTGACTTTTTTTTTTTTTTGAGTGTGTGAAATGTGGGGAAACATTTTTTGTTGCAGGATATGGTATTTAGCATCACAAGTGGAGTTGTAACCTGAAAAGAAAACTGAATTCTTGGTTGGTGTTGAACCAAAAGACACAACCTAGGCAATGGCAACCCACTCCAGTACTCTTGCCTGGAAAATCCATGGATGGAGGAGCCTGGCAGGATACAGTTCATGGGGTCGCTACGAGTTGGACACCACTGAGCGACTTCACTTTCACTTTTCACTTTCATACATTGGAGAAAGAAATGGCAACCCACTCCAGGGTTCTTGCCTGGAGAATCCCAGGGACAGGGGAGCATGGTAGGCTGCCGTCTATGGGGTCACACAGAGTCGGACACAACTGAAGCGATTTAGCAGCAGCAGTAGCCAAAGATCAAGAGAACAATTTATTATTGCTTGTAGCAAGTAAGGAGAACTCTGGGGATCTTTCCGGAAGCAGTGTCTCCCTGAACAGCAAAACTGGGGAAGCTTAGAATACATGCATATTCATGAAAGGGCTGGAGCAGAGGCGAATTCAGCGTGGAACTGGGGCAAATGTGGACAGAGTCCAAGCTTTAGTTGATTGAATTCAGGAGGGTCAGCTTCATCACTCCATCCTCCACCTGGGTTGGCGCCTTAGTTCCTGTAGAACTCAAAGATATGTTATTATGTATAGCCCTTGAGGAGGAACTAGGACTCTGCTTTATCACTGCACTATTGTTTGACTGCCTTCTCTTTGTTTCCTTAAGATCATAGTTTACTGGAAATTACCTGGCAGTCCAGTGGTCCTGCTTTCATTGCTGGGACCTGGAGTTCAATCTCCGGTTGGGAAACTAAGATCCCATAAGCCACATGGCACAGCCTAAAAAGAAAAAGGAAAACAAAAAGATCATAGATTACTGTTCAAGGGCAAGCATTGCGGCCAGGCTGAGATCACAAAATGACTTAGGCCAAAAGGGCTTCTCTAAAGTCAAGAAAGTCATTCCTGGTTTTCTTTCCAGGGACCCTCTGACCCATTTGCTTACAGAGACAGCCTGTTACTTTTTCTAAAACAGAGCCCCCCTTTTCATTTTCTAAAACTGTCTGAATATCATCTCTTAAAGCCTCGGTTTGTTGCTAGAGAAGGTCTCCAGCTCTGATTATAAAGCATTTTTATAGGAGAAGTTTTTGGGCAAAATGTAATGTTGAAATAATCGTACAGTAGTTGGGCAGCCTAAATGTTTATTTTCATTTTGAAATCAGAGTCCTGTAGATTATAGAAATCCTTTGACATTGTTTCACTCCAATCTCTTCCATGGTACAGGGTGTTCATTTGATTAAAACTTGCCCATGCTCTGGAAACAGTCTAGCTTTAGAGTCTCTAATGGCAAAAGAGGGACAGGGAGCCGTGCAGACAACAAGATGGAAATATAGAATATTAACATGAGAAAAGGCAACTGTGGGATCCTCTGGCTCAGTCTCTCTAGTTTGAAAGGAACAAAGTAGGACTCAGAGAGGTAGAAGAACTGCCCAGTGTTACACAGTTAATGGCAGAGATGAGCATGTTAATTTATGTTTCTAGTCAGCAAATATTTATTGAGCTAATGGAGTGCCTGCCATGGCGGTGGCACTCTGCAAGGTACTGGGAAGACCTGATGGAATAGTCATACTCAAGTCCTGCTCTTTAAGAGTTTATGTGTCCTGGAGGTAGAGGACGGCTAAACAGCCAGTTGTTCTTTTAATTACTTAATGCCAAGAGGGTACAGCATTATGAAGCAGAAGGCAGGGAGCTCCCTATGAATAATAAAGGGGATCTGTGGTTTTCTAAGGGCCCTTTCGATAGTTCCTTACTCTCATCCATTAAGGAAAGAATGAGTTTCCTGAGCATCCATCTTGGAAAAAAGAAGAAAGGCATGGCTGTAGATATGGCAGATATTATACACCTGCTTATCTAATGGTAATGTATTGCCGAAATTAACCATGGCTCTCAGGCAGGGCTTTCATGTTCTCCAAGTAGTGATTAGGACTGTCTAAAATTTTACATAGTTTTACTTAATTTTAAAATGAGCATTTTGATCATTTCTTTAAGTTTATAGACAGCAGTGACGTTGAGAGGTATTTATTACTACGTTCCCACAATTTGGAACTTTTACATTCTTGTTTACCTAAATGTGAGTTGGTTGGAAGGACAGGCTAAAGATAAGTTGAAAATGAATAAGAATCAATATAAAATCCTATTCAGCATTCAAGAAAATAATTAAGCAGTCGTACAAGAGCAGGATGAAGGAATATATATGTAAGAGTTGTGCATGTGAGGTCTGGTGGTTTTAGCTGAAGGCAAGCTAAGCAAGGTCAACAGAGCTTGATCATGGTCAACATGTTGCCTCCAACTGGGAGTGACCATTTGGGAAGCTTTGCCACTGATGATGGAACCTTAAGTCAAAACAATCTTGACAGGCAGGAACCTGGCTCCAATCCAACATACAACATTTTACAAGGCTAGGTGTTTATTTGCAATTAGGTCTCAAACCTCGTCTCCCACCCCCAAACAAAACTGAACTATAGAATTAAAGCATGGTGGAGGAAAAATCCTGGCTTCCATGGTTTACCTGAAGAAGAGGTGGGGATTTGAGGTAACCACATGCTCAGTATGAATCAGCAAGGTGGCACACCTGCTCTAAGATGCAGTCTTGAGCTTCCCTTCTGAACAACAGCCAGGCTGGAAGAAATGACGGCCCTTCTTGTATTACACCCAGACTGTAGCTACCCATCTGGAGTAGCTGTTGGCAGAAGGTGAGGGAGGGGAAAGTTAGGTTAGGGGGATGAGGAGACCTATAAGCCAAAGCTGTCTCTTTTGGGGGCCTACTTAGAAAGCTGAGTGTATTACTCTGGACTTTTTTTGCTTGTAAGAAGAGAGCCCTGCCCTGGGCCCAAGAGGAATTAATTAAGCTATGGGAAGGGTAGGAGTGTTAGTCCTCGGAGATAATGTGGAACTAAAGATTTGAACTCCAGAATTACCTCTCCACCTCTCCCTCTCTGTGTCTCTCTGCAAACTAGAATCATTCTCTGATGAGGCATCTCCAAGAAGGGTAATTAAAGCTCCTAGGAACGGCCACTCCTCAGTCCTCCCAGTTCCAGCTCCAGAGAGGAATTGACACTTATTCTCTCAGGTCCACGATTTAAACATCCCGGGTAGGATCTAACTAGTTGAACTTGGGTCAGGTGCCTAACTCTAGGCCAAGGACTATGAATGGCCCATTATGAATGGCCCATTTGATAGCCCCGGGAGTGGGATTTCTAAAAAACTTGACAGCTTCCACTCAAACCACTGGTGACAGTGGAGGGATAGGGAATTTTCCCGAAGAGGATCTGATATTCTGTCCTTATCAATCGATGCAAAAGACAGTTGCCACGTAGCCTGGATGGAAGTGGAGTTTGGGGGAGAATGATATATGTATGGCTGTCTTTTTGCTGTCCGCCTGACCATCACAACATTGTTAATTGGCTATTGTTGTTTAGTTGCTAAGTTGTGTCTGACTCTTTGTGACCCCATGGACTGAAACCCTCCAGGCTTCTCTGTCTATGGGATTTCCCAGGCAAAATACTGGAGTGGGTTGCTATGCCCTTCTCCTGGGCTTCTTCCCAACCCTGGGATCGAACCTGCATCTTCCGCATTGGCAGACAGATTCTGTACCACTGAGCTACCAGGGAAGCCACTAATTGGCTATACTCCAATACAAAATGAAAAGTTTGTTTTTTGTTTTTTATTTAAAGACAGTTGTCTCAATGAGGGATCTGGAAACATGCCTGTGCCTAAGGAAACAGAGGAACTAACTGAGGGTATTATAGAATTATAGAATTTGGGGCTAGAGTAAAAGGGAGGCTCACTTTTGTCAAAGGACTTGCCCAAGGATGCTCAGCTGGGTGGAGACAAAAGCCCAGGCCTCTAACTCTGAACTTGGGGTTTCATCCAGTATACTTGATTGTCTTCCTAAGAAGAAAACATCAAGGGAAGACAAGAAAATTACCTTCAAACATTTGAAGGATTGGTGTGTGGAAATAAGAATGGTGTTGTTTGATGATGCTTCAAAGGTTAGGTGAGAATTCACGGGCAGTGGTAACCGAAAAGCAGAATTCTACTAGATTTAAGGAAGAATGTCAACACCTGAAGTGGCTAAGCAATGGAGCCCGCTTCCTCAGAAGGTGGTGGCCAGAAGTCCTGTTGTCAGAAGCCTTCGGGCTAAAGACTAAATCTTAGAGCAGTCATGCTACTGTGCTAATCCATACTGAGCATGTGGTCACCTCAAAACCCCAGATAAAGATGTTTATCCAAACGTCTGCCAGTGGTGCTAAAGAAGGAGTCCCTCAAATCCCTCCCAACCCAGAGACACTGTCAATTAAAAACCTGGGCGGTGGTGTTTTTTACTTTTTTCCTACAGCTTCCTCCAGTTGTATCATGTTTACGGTGTGAGATGCTGTGCTGATCGTTTATAACGATTATCTCACTGAATCTTCACCTATCATGTAGACACTCTTATCATCTCCATTATCACATCTGAGGCACAGAAACATAAAGTTACTTTCCCAATGGCACGTGAAAACTTTGTTTTTGCTCCAACGCCCCTAGACTTAACCGCTACATTCAATGACGTCTCAAAAACTACTTGTTTCTAGTTCCATTTTTACAGTGTCTCTATCAGGTGTCCTCAAAGTGTGATCCTGAAAATATCCGTGTGAGAACCGTATATTTTGGGGTTTGTTGGAGAGCCAAATATTTTTGAAACTCATATTTTGTAAATATTGACATTCCCCATGTATTTGAACCCTACATTTTTGGTAAATGTTTATGTTCCTGAGCCCTACCTGGTACCCAAGGAACCAGAATGTTTGTGTGGAATGTATTGGAAATATGTATTTCGATTTGGAAATACATATGTATTTCCAATACATCCAAGTACTCAGTATGATTCCGATGGACAGTAAAGTTTGAGAACCACTGGTCTAGATCTTTCTAGGGAAAGCTGGAGGGTAGACCAGATCCTGAAAAGCCCCATAATTCTCTAAACAGCTTAGACTATCTTCTGAAGGCCATGGGGAGACGTTGAAGAGCTAAAAGTTGAATTTGACGTGATCTGGATTGATTTTCAGTAAGTTCAGTCTGGAGGCTGTGTGGGGATGGCTGGAGGCCAGAGAGCGAGCAGAAGTGTCTTGTATCCTTCACGGGAGAGGGTGGGTGTAGGGCTAAATGTAAATAGGTACTACTGAAATGAGAAATGGAACCCAGGTTACGTGCAGATTTTCTGATGAGATATTACAGTCAATTTCCAAAGGCTCGTGTGAGCATTTTCTTGAGATAGCATCAAATGCTAAGTTCCTCTGACATCTTATTCTTGACCTTTGATTCTTATCACCAGCCCCCCTTTACTATCAGTGGTACATACCCTAGAGAGCTCAGGCGGTGTGTTTGTGCAAGGCCTCATCTCCGGTGGGTGGGGAGTGATGGTTGGCTTGAAGGAGCAGAGACCTAGTATAGCCTATTGAATAAACAAGGGAAACACCATGGTGTGTTGGGGTGGGATGGGGTTGTTTGTCCCTAAATCTGTACATAACCAAGGGTTAGTTGTGTTAGTCACTCAATCGTGTCCAACTCTTTGCAACCTGATAGACAGTACCCCGCCAGACTCTTCTGTCCATGGAATTCTCCAGGCAAGAATACTGGATTGGATTGCCATTCTCTTCTCCAGGGATCTTCCCGATCCAGGGATTGAACCCAGGTCTCCCACATTGCAGGCAGATTCTTTACCATCTGAGTTATCAGGGAAACCAAGGGTGGTGAGAGCATTAAATAGTTGTGACCAAGCAGCCATACCATACAGAGGGTGAATTACCTGAGAGCTGTGGGTGTTTTAATGGATACTGTGAAATGCCATTATGCTTCTAAGAGGCTAAGGAAAGCCCTGGTTTTTCTCTCTATCCTGTACTCCACTGGCTTCCCTGAAAAGAATCCACCTGCAATGCAGGAGACCGGGTTCTATCCCTGAGTCGGGCAGATCCCCTGGAGGAGAGCATGGCAACCCACTCCAGTATTCTTGCCTGGAAAGTCTCATGGATAGAGGAGCCTGGTGGGCTACAGTCCATGGGATCATAGAGTCAGACACGACTGAGCAACTGAGCACCCATGTCCATCTCCTTTAGACTCTGATATCCACGGTTTTTCCTCTCTCTGGACTTTAGGACTCGTTTGCAGGACATCCACAGGTAACACTCATTTATCTAGTCATTTCCTGAATTTCGAATGGGTTCCCCAGGTAAGAGTTTAAATTCTGTAGGAGTGGGGCCTGTGTATTATTCCATGGGATTCTCCACTGTGCCTAGCACAGTGTGGGAACACAGAGATCTTAGTAAATGCTACTGAGTTGGTTGGCTGCTTGGTTGAAGTCTTGGAGGACAGATATTATAGCTACTTTGCAACTGAAGCCGCTTTGACAGAGTGATTAAATTACTCTCTCAGTAGGGTCACAGTCATTATCCATCACAAATGTGCATTGACTGCCTACATCTTGAATTGTTCAGAAAAAAAAATGCTTTCAGAACACTCATGCTCTAAATAAGGAATCAAATGCAGTTTCATATTTGCTTCAGGTGATCTTGCTGCCCTTCCATTAATATGTATTTATTAAACACCCACTCAGTGAATGCAGTGAGGACTTGGCGCTCTATTAGATGCTCTGGAGGCATTACAGATTCTGTAGGAAACACAGGCTGTGCTCTCAAGAATCCTCGTGAACGAAGCTGGTATGTGGGCATTTCTCTGTCAAAGAACAGTTTCAGCGTCTAGGACTCGCTGCCTGCTGTGGGGGATGGGGACAGGTTCTGGCCTTGCCGTTCTCCGCTTGTCCCACCTGTGTTGTCAGAACTAGCTCCCTGTTTCCTTCTGCTGCCTGGGATCAGGACTTGAGCACAGAAGAGGGCCCTGGAGAGGAAGAAACCAGTTGACCAAGGCAGTTAAGTCCAAGGCCTGGAGGCAGGA
>NW_011493551.1:1469070-1500702 GCF_000754665.1 Bison bison bison | reverse complement strand
CTGGAGGCAGGAGGGCCAGGGTTCTAGTCCTAGCTTTGGTATCCAGTTCTGGGGTTGGGAGCAAAATTCTCCAACACTCCATTTCATTATCTGTAAAATGCGGTGAAAATGCCCACCTCACAAGAGCAGAGGATGGAAACACCGGGCCCCCACTCCCCCACAGTCTCCTCCTTCCCCCCGGGTTCATATCTGCTCTTTGATCAGCATTTGTCTGATGAGTTTGTTCCCCTCTTTCTATCTTCATGACAACTGGTTTGGTTTTAAGCCCTGATCATTTCTTGTCGAAGAAACTGTTATTTTATTTTATGGTAATTTTTAATTTTTTTTTAAGTTTTAGAAATCTCAAAAATTATAAAGGTAATACATGCTTGTTATAAAAAAGTTTTTGACCATTAGAAATCTGTAGAGGAAAAAGTGGAAATATTTGTCTGCTTCCCCAAATCCTCGTTCTCTTAGAGGGAATGACCATAAACAGTTCAGTGTGCCTTTCCAGATCATCCTTATAAATTTATAAAATCCATACAGACTTTTTTCTCTATAAATAGAATCACTGTATACATATTATTCTTGATTTTCTTTCAATTAATTGATCCTTTCTTGTGAATTTATAACATATATACACGTAAACTCTTTTTTTAAACAAAGTAGATTATTATAGACATTGTTTTGCAGCTTGCTTTTTATCTGACCTCATGGACAACTGTCTTTTAATTGGTCTTCATGTTTCCATTTCATACCTCTCCAGCCCATCCTCCACTAGACTGCCAGAAGACTTTTCTAAATCCAGCTGGGGAACCATTGACTACAGGATAAAATCTAGACTTCTTAATATGAAGAGTTCAAAGCTCTGTACCATCTGTCCCCCTGCTGACTTCTATAATTTTACTGCAGTATTAGATTTGTTGTTGTTCGCAGCAGAAACTTTTTGTTCTCTGAACAAAACCTGTGTATACCCACAGTGTTTAAAACAGGCAAACATGGAGCTCTTGGGGTTCATGTGTCCATTGGTGGGGCCTATAGACCCCAGCTGCTCAGGGACCCTTCCCTGTACCCTAAGCACAATTCTGTATCTTGCTTTATATTCTCTTACGGCCTGTTGGTCCTTCTGAAATCAGCCTAAAAAGATCAGAGATGTATACATACTTTTCCAATTTCTCTTTATTCATTACAGGACTGCAGCTCAATAAAGAACAAATCTGGGGGAGTTCGCTGGTGGTTTGGTGGTTAGGATTCAGTGCTTTCACTGCCATAGCCCTGGGTTCAATCCCTGGTCAGGGAACTAAGATTCGTCGAGTCACACGGTTCACGGCCAAAAAAACCCCAATAAATTTGGGAGCTTTTTGTTAACCTTGTTACTGGGAAAAAATGAATTCCATATGTGTTAACTTTTTGTGACATGTCCTGAATGATTCCTTGAAGATTCTAAGATGTCCAAACTTAGACATGGAGATTTAGAAAGCCATTTTTGGGGACTCATTCTTGTCGCATTAGGCATTCTCCTATTATTGACCTTTCTCTTTGTTCTAGAGTAACTATTGTATTATGTTTCAATCTTTATGATCCAAAGACTGTGAGATTCTTTAGGATTGAAATAAGAAGATCTATTAGAGAACAGCTGTCCATGAGCTAGGAAAGAGAGCTGCAAAACAAAATGAATCCAGCTGAGTAGTCGCAGTGTCTGGCTCAGTGCCTGGCACATAATAAATGTTCAATAATCTTTTCATCCCCAGAAAGCATGTTGGGTATGACAGTTCCCTTGTCAACACGGAGGAAGAGATACAGTCATTCCTATCACCAGGCGTGTGAGGCCCATAGTTTGCTGTTGATATAGCTTTGGAAATGGCCCCCAGGACTGTAGCAGGTGAGGCTGGTCAGCATCTCTTCTTGCCAAACCACAGCCAGGCTTCCTCTGCTCCTCCCAGCTGCATGGACCGTAACACAAAGGGGAAACTTGAGGTGCTCTCTCTTTGCTTAATTCACACCAGTGATAGGCTTGTGCATCTTGAATTTGATGACCACTGAATGACCACCCAAAAACCATGCTGGGATTATTTTAGATTCAACACCAGTCATAAGAAACTCTGAAAAAAAATCAAGACATAAATAACTCAAGCTGAATTTTGTGGTTTTTGTGGATCTATTTATTTATATTTTTCAATAGCAGTAAATCTACAGCCTTAAGATACTCAAAATAACATTCTTTGCTTCTTTTGACCTCAAAAGCCACAGGTCTGTTTTATTACTAGGAGGCTGTGTTGAGGGAGATTGAAATCTTCCTACTTATCTTTAAAAAAACGAAAACAAATGAAAAGCCAAGAACCCCTCTGTTGGTTGCAATGCACGTATTGGATAGTCTCTTCAACTGTTAGAAAAGGATTTGAACTTTATCCTCACGCTGTCTTATTAATTGGCAACTGGTATATCACAGGGTGTCATCTCAAATGTTCTGACCTCTGAATTCTGTGATCGTATTTATGTTTTACATTTCTTACCCTTGGTCCATTTTTTTCTAATATGGAATGTGTTCAGTTGGTCCATCTTTTCTGGTCAGTTGGAAGGTACCCGTTCTGTCTTAAATTCTGCTGATTCTGCCTCAACCTTTTTTATTAAGGTCGTTGACACCAGTTCATTGGTCTTTAAGTGCATTGGGGGGTCTTCTTTTTGATTATTCCTCTACACTGCCCTAGGTAACTCAGTGGCATGTATCTCCTCACTCCTCCTCCAGCACTGCCCAGGCTCCCCACACCATGGTCTTGTAGAGCAGCATATATTGTACAGTACTGCCTGCCTGCTCCCAGATCAGACTTCATAGATCAAGCCATCTTTTCTCAGTGATCTGGGATTGGCTTCAGCATTGGTCTCACTCAGGGGTCTGGACATCCAACCCCATCCACTGGAGTTGGCACTTGATGTGAAACCAGCATCCCATTCCTGGTCTTGCACTCTCCACATTTATTAAGTGAGATGACACTCTCTTAATATGTAAGGTTTCTCACTTCTGGGCATGTAAGATATTTTGGCCATTATCTGTAAATACCCCTATCTTTTGCTTATGTTGCCTAACTAGCTATGTCAACACTTAAGTGGAAAAGGATGACTGAATACCTTCAAGAGCTGCCTTGATTCCCACAGCACCTGACTGTTAGAAGTGTTTGGGGAGGCTTCCTTATCATTTATCATTTAGGGTAGAATTCATCCATATTTCCTGAGTAGCAGAGTTGCACTGGGAACAAGTCAGGACAGTTTCAGAAACTTCAAAATGAATGTCCTCTGGTGAGCTCTACTAGGTCTTAGTAGTAAAGCTGAGCCATTGTCTAGTCTCTGGTGTCCATACTGAGGTCATGGGTACAGCCAAGTGATGGGCATCACCTCCTGTGTACAGACAGAACCTTGAGAGAATTCACTGAGAGAAAAGGTGTTAAGACTTCACTGGCATTTTGGTGTAAAACATCTGCCATCCGAAAGAATTATAAAAGTAAAGCTCTCAAGGTCTTGGATGAAGTTTCACTCATCTTTGTGAGATGTAGTTCTCAGCATATGGTAGCATCTAAATATTTGATAAATGTTTGATAAATGAATAAATGAACAATTGGAGTATCACATTATAGTTTGGTTTTCAGGAAATAAGCAAGACCAAATTATTTGGCTTATGAAAAATGACAATTTTGTTGTCTAAATTTTCAGTTCATCTGAATTGCCAATTTCTGGGACTTTAAGTAGCAAGGGAATGAGAGGAAATGATGAGATGGGTGTGTATTAATTTGTTATTGAGGTTATTAGTGTCATAAGTAGATTTTTTTGTCTCAGTAAAATTTAGAAAGATATCTTTTCTTACCTTTGTCTAAATCTGAAATATATTTCCAACAGCTGCAAATACTCAGGGCTCTTGTGGCATTGTACTCTAAACTAAGAAAAAAGTAGATCTCTTGGGTGGGGATATTTATCCTTTTTTATCTCTAGTTTACTCTCCATTACCTTTGCATATTTCCACATGGCCCTGAGCCACACCCACAATTGAATATCTCCTCTTCAGTCAACAGGTGAATCCTGAAAATTTCAGATTTGCTGACTGCACATTGAATATTCAAACCAAAGCCTTGTTTTAGTAAAAAAAAAATTTTTTTTCAACATGATGCAAATCCATTTTGAAATTAGCAGAATTTTCTGCCTTAGCTCAGGGTCGTCATCTTGGGGCACTTTTTATGAGATGGTTGTCACAATTATAAGTGAAGCCTTGTTTTGATTTTAACAGTTCTCAGTGCAGAGGCAAACCCTTGAGACTTCAGCAATGTACAGCCACCAGTTGAGGGAGAAAGTGTATGGTGCTAAGTGTCTGAAATCCACTTCAAATGGCTGTTTTTAGAACCTTGTTACAATCTTTTTAAATGCAGTTTTCAAAATAGATTTTTAATGGTTATCTTCTGAATAGCTTGGATTTGCAACTGAAAAGAAAAACAGCTCTTAAAAAAAGTAGATGATATCAGAGTGGGAAAAGTTGTATTTAATTCTCTGTGGTGGTTGCTATGGTGATGGTTGAATGTAAATTTCAGTTTATATAAAACCCTGCTAAGGTTTTGATTAGAGACCAGAGGCAAGACTTGGTGTCAGTTGGTGAAGTGGCTAAAAAGCATCTATTAATGAGACAAAAAGGAAAAAAGAAGAATGGGGTCACACAGCTCTCTCCCCACCCAGGTATCATGTCAGCACATACTAACCATGTAGTGGTGACTAAGGCAGTACAAGTTAGAGCAGGGAATGAAAAATGGTGCTTTTCTCCCTTGACAATTTCTTCCTTGAGGAAAATGAAGACCAGAGTGCTTCCTCATAGAAGAGGCAGCTCTTGCAAAGATGAACTCGCATGTGCCAGTTTCATTAGTTTGAAATAGGCATTTGGTTGTAGGAAAGCAATTCAAGCATTGGATGTAGGAGCTGGGCTGAATGTCCTCTGCAGACCCTCTAGTCTCTACTCCCCATCTTTTGAGTGCTTGCTCAAATCAACAGGAAGGAAAAACAAGCAAACACCTGGCCAGAGGGGTTAATAACATTATGTTACCCTACAGCTTCAGGCACTAGAGCTGTAAATCTACCTAGAGAGTAGGCTTTTGCCTCTTAAATTAATGGATTTAATCTAAGAAGGAATAGTTAAGAATCAGTAAGTAACGGAGCAAATTATTATACAAATAGGTATTTGTTTACTCTTACTCTTTATTGCTACCTACTTAATTCTTTTGTATTTATGTGTAGTTGCTCTAATAGTACACACAATAATAAGTATACTTAATATTTAAGTATAATAAATATACTTATTTATTATTCATATTTGTGTGTATGTTTTTTAAAGAGGGTTACAGTGAGAAAGCCTAGCAATTGCTTTCTATTCATCATGTCTATAGAGACAGGGGTCTTCAAGTCCCTAGGCAGAATACCAAGTTGTTGCTGCCCACCTGACTAATT
The DNA here is from genome assembly GCF_000754665.1 of Bison bison bison. Classification (NCBI taxonomy): domain Eukaryota; kingdom Metazoa; phylum Chordata; class Mammalia; order Artiodactyla; family Bovidae; genus Bison; species Bison bison. The sequence goes on along the minus strand of NW_011493551.1, from coordinate 1,495,248 downwards.
ACAGACCAGAGTAGTGAAGACAGGCATGGCCAATCTATGCTATGGACAAAAAGGTCAAAAAAAGCTCAAACTCAGTTGCTAAGTCATGTCGGACTCTTTGTGACCCCATGGACTATAGCCTGGCAGGCTCCTCTGTCCATGGGATTGTCCCAGCAAGAATCCTGGAGTGGGTTGTCATTTTCTTCTCCAAGGGAACTTCCAGGACCGGTTACTGAATCCTCACCTCCTGCCCAGGCAGATTCTTTACCACTGAGCCACCAGGGAAGCCCATGCTATGGACACTCAGGGTAATTGTCAGTGTCTCAACTTCATTTTCCACTACTTATGTCCTAAGTAAAATTGGGAAGTAACTGAACTTGCCTTTTGATAACCTTGTAGCTCTTTTCCCTCCAATCTCCATACAACTCACTGCTCAGCAGGCCCTTGATTCAGCACCTTCATGTCCAAAGTCATGCACTCCAACTGTGGAAACACTCTAGTAGAAATGCCCCAGGTTCCAGAACAATCTTTCTCTCTAAAACTCTCCTTGATATAGTCCAGATGTCCTCTCCAAAGTGACTGATGTCAGCTGAACCAGAGAAGGTAATTAGATTAGGCTGTCCATTAATGGCCCTCTTTAAAGGATTATCTAGTGGAGTACCAGACTCTGGTCTTAGATTTCCTTTCCAGAAAGCAGACCTGCTGATATATTGATTTTGGATTTAGCCTCCAGAACTGTGAGGAAATAGATTTCTCTTGTTTAAGCCACCTAGTCTGTGTTATTTTGTTATGGCAATGCTAGCAAACTAATACAGATTTATATTAATAGATGGATAACATTTATAGGTGGCTAGATAGTTATTACATTGAGTGCGTGTATGCTAAGTTATTTCAGTCATGTCCAACTCTTTGCAACTCTATGGACTGTAGCCCTCCAGGCTCCCCGGTCCATGAGATTTTCTAGGCAACAATACTGGAGTGGGTTGCCATGTCCTCCTCCAGGGGGTCTTCCTGACCCAGGTATCAAACCCACATATCTATGTCTACACTGGCAGGTGAGTTCTTTACCATTAGCGCCACTTGAGTGGCAGAAGCATCATTCAAAATTATCTTGATCTAGTTCAGTGGGGATGATCCTACGTTCTATTCTGATGTCATAAAAGAACTCAGTTTGTGCAACAGATTAGAAATCCGGTGTGGCATTCACTTGTAAAGATGAAGTGTAGGTTAAGGTTGACTACTTGATTGATAAGGAGCAATAGTATGATCTTGCCACCGAAAGCTATTACAAAACTAAGCTACATTAATAAAAAGATAGCTCCCCAGTTGTGAAATATTGTAATTTCACTCTATTCTACCTAGAAAAGTGTTTCATTCTGGATGACACCTGTTTAGGAGGAAATGGACCAACTAGATTATGTACACAGAAGGACAACCGGGGAGTTTGGAAATATGTATGAACCATGGTTTTGTGGAAAGGGCTGAGGCTGTGTTCTGAATTGTAGGGGAAAGGAAAACTCTATTTGAGGTGGTTGTTTCTAGGAGGTAGGGATGGTGGAGTTACAGTGGAAGTTCTAACATCCTTTCCATGCTGGATGGTGAGTGGAGCCAATGAGTACATGGCATCCCCTTGGTGACAGTTATTGTGCATATAATAGAAGCTGAAACAGAGTGACAAGAAGAGTTTATATTCCATGCTTGCTGCTGCTACTGCTGCTAAGTCGCTTCAGTCGTGTCTGACTCTGTGCGACCCCAGAGACGGCAGCCCACCAGGCTCCCCCGTCCCTGGGATTCTCCAGGCAAGAACACTGGAGTGGGTTGCCATTTCCTTCTCCAATGCATGAAAGTGAAAAGTGAAAGTGAAGTCGCTCAGTCGTGTCCTACTCTTCAAGACCCCATGGACTGCAGCCTACCAGGCTCCTCCATCCATGGGGTTTTCCAGGCAAGAATACTGGAGTGGGGTGCCATCGCCTTCTCCATATTCCATGCTTGGGGGAATACTTTTCTCTTTTTCTTCTGGTGCAAGTGAATCTGCAACTGCCACAGCCATCTTGCTACCAACCTGAGAATGAAGCTCAAGCTGAAGATGATAGACTAGAGAAATGGAAAGGACCTGGGGCCTTGAGGATGTTGTTTTTCAGTTGCTCAGTTGAGTCTGACTCTTTACAACCCTTGGACTGCAGCACGCAAGGCCTCCCTGTCTATCACCATCTCCTGGAGCTTGCTCAAACTCATGTCCATTGAGTCGGTGATGCCATCCAACCATCTCATTCTTTGTCATCCCGTTCTCCTCCTGCCTTCAATCTTTCCCAGCATCAGGGTCTTTCCCAATGAGTCAGTTCTTCAAATCAGGTGGCCAAAGTATCAGAGCTTCAGTTTTAGCATCCTTCCTTCCAGTGATTACTCAGGACTAATTTCCTTTAGGATTGACTGGTTTGATCTCCTTGCAATCCAAGGGACTCTCAAGAGTCTTCTCCAACACCACAGTTCAAAAGCATCACTTCTTCAGCGCTCAGCCTTCTTTATGGTCCAACTCTCACACCCATACATGACTACACCTCTTCTTAAAATCTTCTGCTTCTATTAGGTCCATACTGTTTCTGTCCTTTATTGTGCCCATCTTTGCATGAAATTTTGAGGATGTTACTGAATCCCAAACTCCCCACTGTTGGACTTGCTATTCTGAGAGATAAATGTCCTTATTGTTTAAGGCATCTTGAGTTGGAATTCCCTTTACTTGCAGCAGAACCATCTTAATAGATTCTACAGAGTTGGGCTGAAGATAAGGATGAGTTTTCACACAAAATTCCAAATGCCCATCAGTGGAGTTAGACCCTTTCAAGAAGGGAACTTTTGTTACTGTTAACTATTCAAATAGAGATTGACTATGATTTTCTTTAAAAAGCCTTTATTGAGTGGAATTTTGCTCTAAATGATTCTCAAGTGTCGTTCAAACTCTGATGATCTAAGATTCAAAAATAATTCTTACTAAGGTGTGAGTGACCATGAAGCTGAACTTTTCCCCGAGGCATTTGCATTATCTCCAGGGTAGCTCAGATGAGACTTTTATTAGTCGAATGTGGAGGTGGGGGAGGTTTTGTGCATGAGAGCCTTCCAGGTGCTCCTTGGCTGCGTCATGTGAGTGAGCCACGGTCCTCTTTGCCTACAGGAGTCTGTGTCTGGGCTCTCCACTTTTGGAAGGTTGCTGAACCCTAACCAAAAGGGAAATAAACCATATTGTGACTGCTGGGTTTGCAAAACACAGCATGCAAAGGGCTGCAATATAGAGAGGAAAAGTGAGCAAGACAAGGTTCTGTGGACTGTGGGCTCTTAGTGGGAGGGGCCCAGAGGCTGGGAGAGGGGAAGAAGTAGACAAAACATTGCCGGGTTTACAGGGATGCAGTTTTCCTCCCATTTTATAATAACTCATGGTCTCTTTCGATAAACATCCCCCTTCCATAGTTCATATTACAAAATTATAGTTTAAAAATTTTAAACATAATAGAATATTGACTGTGCTTTACAAGCTATACAGCTTCTCCATCCTAATCCATCACATTTGCAAACACTCCTCTCTCCCCTCCAAAGACGTGAATCACCGAAATAGATTTTTCTTAATACTGGTCCCAATATTGATTAGGTTTCTAGTGGTTTCTGTAATTAAACATAAAATAGTAATGAAAACTATATTTGCCCTCATGCTCATGACTCTGACAGAAAGGGAGAAATTTCACAGAAGCTGAGAATGTAGATGGGGAGGCTGGTGTGGTGTCACTCACAGAGGTCAAGGCTGGACAGAGAACCCAAAATACAACTGTATTGTCCACTCTACCTTAGCACAGAGGAGGCACTCTGTGAGCAGGGATGTGACTCCCTGGGGGCCCGGTGGTTAATGAATCACTGATCTGAAGGTGGGAGTGTGAGAATGTCCAGGTTTTACTTCAGGGGATCATGTTTTAAGAATTTGGATTTGCAGGGAAACCAAATCTGATTGATTTTCCAGTTAGTGAGAGGGATCAATGTGAACAAGAGGCCAAGTGGTATGAAGAGGCTAATTACAAAGCTTGTGGATATTTTCCTGTGTAATGCGGCCAGAAGACTGTCCAACCAGTGTCACCTCCCTGGTGGTGGCAGCTCTCTGTCCTGGGCACTGGGCATATCTGGTGGCCAGTGCTTTCCCAGCTCTGACTGAATAACCAGAGGAGAAAAAGAAGCCAAGTTCAGAGATGGGCTTGGCGCTTTTGTTGGTTGTGTGTACAATGGCCAGCAGGGTTACTGCTCTGAGGCTTTACCTCCACTTCTGAGAAACCTCATGTTCTCTCAGATGGGAAAGCCTGCTCAGCCTGGTTGTGGGCACTCAACTGGTTTCTTAACTTCCTGCCCTTAACTCTGACCTCAGGCTGACACATAGCAGCTCAAGCATTGGATTCCAGCTCCAAACCGGAAGCTTAAAATTCCCTGAAAAAGTCCCTGAAAAATGGAGAATATCATTCTGGAAGAAACAGTTTGATCAGCTCTGTTAAGAGGTTAATTATTAAACAAAATCAATAATCTTTAGTTTGATTTTGACTCTTTTCAGTTTAAAAAAACAACTGAAGGTCATTCCTTCAAAGATTAAAAAAAGAAAAACAAGCGAAACCCAGAAAGCCCAGCATGTTTTTGGTGACCCTCTGGGAAGTGGAGGTTAGAGAAAAAGCCTGTGAGGTGGAAGGGATCAGACTGTGGTTTTCAGTTTGGGGGCTCCTTTTTGTGGGTTCTTAGTTGTTACTGCCACATGGCACAGAGTCTGCCAGGCCGGGGAGAGGCTCAAGCCCACTGAACTGAGGCCATGAACGCTGTGACTGCTCGGGTCAGAGCCAGTCCAGCAAGGGGACACTGTGGACTCCAGTCAGATGGAGTGGCCAGAAGCCAGCAGCGGCCAGCAGTGACCACTGCCAGAAAGTCAGCCAAGGTTTTAAAGAAAGAATTAAGGTCACAAAGGCAAGCAAGGAGTCCCACACAGGTGCTCAGAACATACAGCATAGCAGGGTCATGCCTCTCAGAGCCTGTTCTTGGGGGGAAAGTGTGCAAATGGTGGTTTCCTTCAAAGGTGGACAGCTGGCAGGGGATGGGCCAAGGACACTGCAGGCGAAGTGCAACCAGTGGAAGAAAGCGGAGGGATTTGTGGCTGTAGGTGGATTCTGGCACAAGACCTACCCTTCCCCTTCAGGAAATAGCCAAACTAGAAAAGTCCCTATGACCTTTCATTTGTAGACAAACTGGTTTGCTTGTTTGGATTGAGATCACGCCAAACCATGGTTTTAAGGCTTACATAGACTCATGAAACTCAAATTCATGCTGTTCTCATATCCTAATTGCTAATAGAAGTACTTCATGATTAGTAATAATAATGGTCAAGGAAAGGACAGCTGCCTTTTTATTGAGCACTTAATATGTGTAGGCACAGTGCTCAGTAATAACAATCCTAAGAGGCTGAAATTGTAATTTTCATTTTACAAATAAGGAAAATGAGGCATGGAGGGGTTGAGTTACTCGTTTAAGGTAGCCAGCCAGTAAAAGCGAGGATTCACCTTCAATTGGCAAGAGCACCAAATCCCCATGCTCTTAAGGGCTACCACGTGATGGCCAAGAGAATGCACCTGGCAGACCTGCAGCTCTAGGAGTGCAACTGACCAGGGGCCTCAGGCCTGCGCTCTGAATCCATCATGGTGTTTGACCAAGGCCCTGCTTCCCACTGGCTGTTCCCAGCCAGTGACCACATGATGGGGATGCCGCAGCAGACTGGCTCCCAGACAGCACAGGATTCCTCCAATAGCCAGCCTCAGCTTGTGGAACTTTCTAGAATGCTTCCACCCATCCTTCCTTCCTGCTGTTCTTCATTCAGGCTCAGACCATCTGGTGTTTCTCCCAGCCTCCCTCCTCGTTTTCTGCTGCAGGCACTTTCTCTAGTAAAATCCTTGCATATTTAATCCCATTTAAGTGTTTGTTTCTCAGAAGACTGACAGTGTACCACACCAAATGTTGAGGACAGCTTGGTTCAGCCTGCCAATGTAAACTGGGGATTAGACAGTTTGCTGTTTGTCTTTAAATTCCACACTAAAAGGCTTGAGGCCGTGCAGTGGTCCTCCCTGTTTGCATTTTCTCCCCTCTGGCACTAAGGTGGTTGGTCGTATGTCTTTCATCAATTCATCCATTCACACAAGAAGCATTTATTGATTTCTCACTGTGATTTCTAGACCCTGGGGATCCAGAGATAAATGTCAGGGAATTTGCCCTCAAAGAAATCACAGTCTAGTGGAAGAACAATTTGGTTGACAAACAAACGACTCTGATTGCTGATCACTCTTCAGTACTTACTCTTCGTCAGGTGCTCCTTTAAGTGTTGCATATGAATCAGCTCACTGCACGCTATTGAGTGAGGTAGGTGGTATTATCGTCGCCATTTGCACATGGGGGAAACTGAGGCACAGGGAATTAAGTGACAGAGTTAGAGTTTGAATGCATAGAGTCCTCACACTCACTGCTGTGCCATGCTACCCCTCGCCATGCCACCTCTTAGAGAGTGTGATTGTGCCCGGGGAAGGCAGGCTTCTATTGTGACCGAACCCTAAGCCCAAAGCAGCTCAGTTTCCCCTTTAAAAATCCATATCAGCTGCCACAGTGATCTGCTGAGCAGTCTGGTGGGTGCAGATGCCTGCTCATTGTGGATAATCAAGGCTTGCTGTTCCTGCCTGCCTGGAGGTAGGAGGATCTCTGCTGGTGTCTGTCTCCATGGTTACCCAGAGCATCCCTGGGTTGCCTGACAGTCACTTCCTGGGTCACGTATGACTGGCTAGCCCTGCACTACTGTATGCTCACTTCCACACAGAGAATCATTTCATAGGAACTGCCACTCTTAACTTTGTCTAGTACTTTTCAGTTTCCAAAGGGCTTCGTTTATCACTTCATCCCAGTAACCCTGTACAGCAGACCAGGCAGGTGTGAATATTCCCATTTTAAAGAAAATGATATTGAAGCTTTGAAAAGTTATGATACCCTGTGACTTGGGAGAGGGGACTTGAATCCAGGCCTCCCTCTTTGACTCTTATCTCTTCCAGAGCTCCTCACTCATTGCATTTATGTTGCTAGAAGATATTATACCGAATCTTTAGAGCTTTGCCCCTCGTAGCCCAGATTTTAATTATTGGGGGGCAGTCAGCAGCTCCTGTGTTAAAGAAATTTTCATTTTGGCCCACAATTATTTAAGCTGATTTGGATGCCATCTTGTTCTGTATTTTTTAAGCCAATCACCGAAGAGAGCATGCTCCCATCCTAGCTTGACTGTACTTGGCACCCAGATACAACATCTCAGGGTAAAGAGTGACAGAAAGTTACCCATTCCGGAAATGGAAAGTGAAACTGACCAGTCCAGTTTCATAGTTTCAGCTGGTCAGAATGCTAAAGATCTGCAAAAGTGGGGGAAGGTAAATGCCCACTTGGCCTTTCCTAGAAGTGTGACGACTGAGCGGCAGACAGACGAAAGAGGAATTTTCTTTACAATTTCTTAAGCTTGGTTCTGCTATCAAGAGTTGCCTTCAGCCTCAGTTCTTGGCTGGGGGAAAATGAACTGCATTGTCATGGTCTGCCCCAAACAAAGCCCATTTGTCTGTCCTCATACCAGCAAATCCAGATATCAGTGTCTGCTTAGATTAGAATTGATTCCTGAACCAGGAAACCAAGAAGAAGCTGTTTAAAAGCTAGTTATTAATGGCCTCATTACAAACCTGTGTCATGCCATTTGAACGAAATTTACATAGAGAAAGGAAGCACGTTTATAAGTGTTGGAAAGAGATGAAGAAAGAGGAAGCTTTCATGGGGGGCTGTGGTAGCCCCTGCTTTGTTAGCAACACTGGGGTTTCCTGAACGATGAAACAGGGGCCTGCTGGCCTCCAGCCCTGAGAGCCCTGGTGGAGAACTTTCTCCCTAGTGGTGGCCTTTGAAATGTAGTTATGGACAGTGCATCTTAAGGCTCTTGATAAACTTGGCCAGTGAGCAGCCCCACTCACTGAAGCAGCCCCAAAGATCATGGGTTCAGGATAGAATGGGTTTCTATGGAACCTGGTTCCAACGGTGGGGCAGCAGATTTTTCCCCCCAACCCTTTCCAGATTTATCCCAGAGACTGGTTGAGGGCACTTCAGCCTATGGCCAGAAAGCAGCTCATACGAGGAAATGATTTCCCCACTGGCACTGTGTTTCCCAAGAGCAGCTGTTCATTTGATCTTGGAACTGGAGCGGAGATGGGAGCCTTGAATTCTTAATGGGGTTCTACCATTAATCCAGAAGCTAATGACCAAGGGCATTGACATCAGTTCATGTCCCTGTTCCTCCAGTTATCCATCTGCAAAAGGGAGGTCGTCATATCTGTCATATGTGCCTGGGGATACTGAAAGAAACAAACGAAAACACATTAAAAAGTTCTGAGGTATTGGGTGGTGCAAGAGCTCCAAATATCCCTTGGCTTCTCAGTTGAGTATGGAGCAACTTGGCTCTGGCACTCACAGAAGTTTTTCCTGAAGGTTGAACTCGGGAGAGGGCTGGAGGGCCCCAACCCCAGCTGGGTGGGTGGGAAGGCTGCAGGCAGATTTTTATCATCGGTGGACAAGGGTGAGCCCACACTTTCATCGGTTGTCATGGCAGCCTCAGCTGTGGGGCTATTTTTACTCAAGCTGAAGAGCAAGTGGGGTGAGTTGGGGAGGGGACGGGAAGAACCATCATCCTTTGCTTTAAAGCTCCGCTAAACTGACACTTTGAATAGCTCACTTAGAGCAGCTAGGTGGGGCTGCGTAAAGGTCTTAGCCCTGTCCTCTTATCCTGAACTTTGAGGACTTTGAGGAGGGCCCGGGGAATTGCCTGGTGAATGAAAGAAAAACGATTGCTTGTCTGTGTGAGCTGGAAAAGACTGGGGTTGATGTACAGTAGATTGCTGATCCAGAACCCTCTGCCAAGTGCTGGGACGCCATCGATGTGTGGTGAAACCCGGCAGCCTAGGGAATCTGCAGCTAGCACGGACCACTGGATGGCAGAGCAGGTCGGATGTGACAGGTGAGCCAGCCTGTGCGGGGAAGATCAGCAGCATCGACTGCCTCAGGAAGTCAGTGTGGACTTACAGGAGGAGCAGATCCATCCCTCCTTCTCCTTTCTACTTCTTTCTCCTTATTTCCAGGGAGGTAGAGAGGCCGCCATGGGTTCATTTAAAGTCTGGGTCACGGCTCTGTCCATAGGGCTCTCTCTGCCTTACCTTTTTGGCATCATGAGGATGATGATGATGAAGATGACAAGGACAACGATTGATGTCACTGTAATGAATTCACACTAGCACCACTAAATAATCATCACCTCCTCCCCATACCCCAACCATGCCAGTAAGACCTGTGGTCTTACTGAGTCTTAACATCGTTCTGATTCATGACTGTGTATGACTTAAGGGGGTAGCTGGTGACTTGCTGGCTGGGTATACTTACTATGTTTGGGGCTTTTTAAGTGAAAACGGTTAGTTGGATGGGAAATTCGATACCTATTAACCGAGGTGGGTGAAAAACGGAGAAGAAAGACCCATGGGTGATGACTAAAACGAAAAAGCAGTCTTGATGTTTGTCAGGAAGCTGCAAAAAGGTGGGGTTGTTGAAACTCAAGATCTGAGTCCCTCTCACCTCCCCCCGAGAACCCACACGCTTTTGCAGTGGAACGGAAGCTCCTTCATTGGGATCCCCACATTTGGAATCTGGGGACAAGGCCAGGATTGAGGTCTCTCTTTGTACTAAGGACATACCACTAGCAATGACACTGATTTCTTTAAGCTTATAGCTAGTGTAAACAAGATAAACAGTAGGAGAAGTGTTTTGTCTACTCAAGAAGCATTTTTCTAAGCATTTTGTGAACTGTGCCTGTGGTATGCTTTCAGACACTGGGTTAATTATAGCATCTTATTTGCTCACGCAGGCAGGTAGAGCAGGATGTTGGCTTGGTAACACTTTGTTAGACAGGCTTATGTTGTTTCACAGATTTAAAGGCACTGCTTGCTCAAGGTGTGATGGGTGGTCAGCTGCTCGACTTCTCCATTCTGAGTAAGATTTAGAAATGAGCTGACATGCTCTGCTTGTGTGTCTGGAATTATTTCAAAAACAAGCAAAGAAAATTCTTAAACTTCGGGTTTGGGAATTCCCTAACAGTGCAATGGTTAGAGCTCTGCACTTCCGCTACAGTGGGCCTGGGTTCATTCCTGGTTGGGAAACTAAAATCCTACAAGCCACGTGGCACAGCTAAAACATAAAACAAAACAAAAAAACCTATGGTGTTAATCTGTATTTTACAGAATTTCCTTTTCTCATGAATACTGTTTGCTGACAGGTTTTCATTGTGCAGACCAAACTCCTAACATGGCATTTGGGATTCCTTTCCTGTCCTCCTCTCTCCCATCACCCTCCCTCCGCACATCGTACAGAAGGTGCCTCTCCCCCTTGCTTCCTGTGGTCCACGCACATCATTTGCTCTCGTGCCTTTGTTTCCTTAAGCTTGCCTTTGCCTCTGCCAGGATAGTCTTTCCAGCCCCATGTCCGCGTTCCCTGTGCCTTTCAAGGCCCTACTTGTCACATCTTTGGGGAGACCCTTCTTTGATCCTCTAGTGGCCATAAAATGTGTTTTATAAATCCCTGCTTGTCCATTTGAAGTTATTCCTGTTCTTTTCTGTCTCTGGAAGATGGAGAGAACCTGTTTCTCTCCTCTGTGGTCCCTCCACTTTCAGTGAAGCGGAAATGTTCTCACTGTGACATTTCCTGGAAGGCCTAGGCTAGGGTTTGAATATTTGTTTTTCATTGAAAGGCATTGGATGTTTGTTGAAGGAATAAAGGAATAAATTACTAGTTATTTTATTAATTTAAATGGAAAATATGCTTTTTTCATCAAAAGGGTAATCCCAGCAGCCAAATGCTATTTGCTTTGGTTAAAGTAAACTAACTTCTTCATCCTTCAGGAGGTTTTTCTCAACTTCTCTAAACTTCTGGTATGTTTTTTCATGTGCCAGCACTTTTATAAATAGCTGGAAATACAGCTCACTTTATTTAGTTGTATTTATGGTCTCATAATGCTTCCTGGTGTCACATAGTTCTCTCAACTGTTTCATGTGAAGCCTTATCTTCCAGTTCAGCTGCCATCTCCTTAAGGCTGATGCTCTCCAGGTGCACCCTTGGGATCCCCTGTGGCATCCTTGCCATGCATATTCAGTGGATACTTACTTGGTGATTAGGAAGTTCAGGCTTCAGAACATTGTATGTTGGACTTTGAGAAATAGTTGTTTTGTGATTTCATCATCGTGGTTTAGATACCATGGATGAGTGTCAGAACAGCTGAGAAATTTCATCCTGAATGGAGAAGTCTCTGGAAGTTTGTCCAGACCTCAGACAACTCTCTAGACCTCTGCCCCATCTGTGTGGTGGTTAAATTTGGGCCCTGACCCGGGATACAAATGCAGAGGGAACATGGCTCCTTTTCCTTCATGGGCCACGCTGCCTAGGTTGTTTGACTATTGATTTTTGCTTTCTTCCAAGAACCTTTGTCTTGTCTAGTCAAGGCTATAGTTTTTCCAGTGGTCGTGTATGAATGTGAGAGTTGGACTATAAAGAAAGCTGAGCGCCGAAGAATTGATGCTTTTGAACTGTGGTGTTGGAGAAGACTCTTGAGAGTCCCTTGGACTGCAAGGAGATCCAACCAGTCCATCCTAAAGGAGATCAGTCCTGGGTGTTCATTGGTAGGACTGATTTTGAAGCTGAAACTCCAATACTTTGGCCACCTGATGCAAAGAGCTGACTCATTTGAAAAGACCCTGATGCTGGGAAAGACTGGAGGCAGGAGGAGAAGGGGACGACAGAGGATGAGATGGTTGGATAGCATTACCGACTCAGTGGACATGGGTTTCTGTGGACTCTGGGAGTTGGTGATGGACAGGAACCACATGCTGTGGTTCATGGGGTCGCAAAGAATCAGACACGACCGAGCTACTAAACTAAACTGAACTGAAAAAACTTTGAATCTTCTTCACTCTTTCTTTCATCAGACACAGTAGAATCCTGAGCGCAAAGTGATGGTATCCTACTTCAAATCAGCCTAGAGACACCCATGAGCCCCTGACTGGCCCCAATGACCACTTCTATTTCATCCCATTTTCAGCTCAATTGGTAGAAAGCTCTTAATTCTCAATTGAAATTTATCTCCTTAGTTTCCTTCTTTGTTCACTTTCTTTTTCCTTGTCATCTAAAACTTGGAGAAAATAATTTGGCATGTTAATGCTACAGGCCTTTTTCCTGCTTTCCTAGCTTTGCTTTACCTTGTTCTAATTTAATTTGTCAAATTTAATTTGACAAAATGAAAGCTGCTGCTGCTAAGTCACTTCAGTTGTGTCCGACTCTGTGCGACCCCATAGACGGCAGCCCACTAGGCTCCCCCGTCCCAGGGATTCTCCAGGCAAGAACACTGGAGTGGGTTGCCATTTCCTCCTCCAATGCATGAAGGTGAAAAGTGAAAGTGAAGTCCCTCAGTCGTGTCCGACTCTTCGCAACCCCATGGGCTGTAGCCCACCAGGCTCCTCCATCCATGGGATTTTCCAGGCAAGAGTACTGGGGTGGAGTGCCATTGCCTTCTATGAATTTATCCATATAGAGTGTGCAATTCAGTGATTTGGGGGTATATTGCATTATCAAGTTTTTTAAAAATTGTGACAATATATATAATATAATATTTGCCATTTTAACCAATTTTAAATTACAATTTGGCAGCATTAATTACATTCACAATGTGCAACCATTACCAGTATTTATTTCCAGATTTTTCCATGGTACTTTTAACAATACTTTAAGTCAATTCCTGTTTTTTCATGTAAATAAATTTATTTTTAAAAGGAAAGTTTGCTGCTGTAAATTAAAAACCAATATCTCTGGATAGAAACATGGTAACTATAAACATAAAGACAATAAAAACAGAACAGTGGTACTAAATTCTACTAGACACTAATGCCTGCAGAAGCCTATGGGCTTAGTGCCTTGTTTTCTCTGTGGTTCAGAGGGAGGTAAGCATGTTAAGGAGAAGTTAAAGGCATCCTCTTACCAAATTGAGCCTTTCTTCTTGATATGAGTGAGACTGAAAGGGTTGACAGGGGACTGCTTTCTTACATGTGGCTCACTGTCAGCGCATGTTTGCTGTGCACTTTGAAATCATCTCCTGTGTACTTGTCACATGGTCCCCCATGTGGGAAACACTATCAGAGTGCATGAGAGTGTGGATCTGGGGGTTACCTTTCTATACAGCACACACTGTGTGACTTGGACAATTTATTTCAATTTTGGTGCCCTCATTTTTCATCTGTGAAATGGGCAGAATTATTCTAATCTATCAGTTGTGATCAAATAGAATCATTTATGTCAAGGGTTTTGCCTGGTTACTGGCCTATAGTAGATGCTCAACAGTGGCATTTGTGGTCATTTTGAAGAATGGTACTTGTTTATGGTGGGGTTTCTCTGATGGCTCAGTGGTAAATGAACGTGCCCGCCAATGCAGGAGTTATAGGTTTGATCCCTGGGTCGGGAAGACCCCCTGGAGAAGGAAATGGCAACCTACTCCAATATTCTTGCCTCGGAAATCCCATGGACAGAGGAGTCTGGCAGCAACAGTCCATGGGGTCGCAGAGTCAGACACACTTATTGACCAAACGACAACCACCTGTCTATGGTACTTTCCCCAAAGCTTAGCATTCTCTTACAAGAGAAGTGAGCCTGTATATTCTGGGAGGGGGGTAGGGAGAAAATGTTTCAAGATCAGCAAACATCATTCTCTGGCCGTCCTTACCCTTCCTGTCCCTCAGACTATTAAAAAATTGTCCCGATGGCGTGCTAGACAATGTACAGGGAAGAAGCAGTCAGCCCTGTGGTCTGAAAACTTGTTTGGAAACTGAGACCATGCAGCTTCGGGCAGAGGCCCCTGGAGCACACGGAACTCTGACTGGTTCTGCTGGAATTCAGTGTCTTCTGACTTAAACTCTATCCTTCGGATGTGCCTGTTTGCCCTGGTGGTGGGTCATGACACACCTAACCAAGGCAGCATCATTCAGAACAGGGCAGGACCACCAGCTGTTGGTGAACAAAAGCCCATGTCATGTCTCTTGAGCTACAGTGAGAACCTCAGACCGGGAATAACGAGTGATGCTGCTTCCTGCCCTCGTCCACGTCCACAGAGAAGGCAGGGCACAGTCACCTCGGGGCAAATTCCCACGCTGCCCCTTGCTCGCCTGTGGCACAGCCTGGGCTGGGTTACTTCAATCCTTCAGGCACAGTGTTTCCATCTATAAAATAGGAATAGGTTGTTGATTTCTATCTCACAGGGTGGATGTAAGAATTAGATGAGATTGTCTAGTAAGGCAGTCACCACAATATTCAATGAATGATAACTTTTATTGGTATCATTGTTAGTAATATTGAGTCTGTCACCAAGCCCTCTTATTAAAATATTGAATAAATGGTAACTTTTATTGTTATCAATATTAGTAATAGTCACCAGCCTTCTTACCTAGTATGAGATTGTCCAGGTGGCTTGGTGTGACTCCAAGTACATAAAGTGAAAGCGAAAGTGTTAGTCGCTCAGTCATGTCCGACTCTTCGCAATCCTTTCAACTGTAGCCTGCCAGGCTCCTCTGTCTATGGAATTCTCCAGGCAAGAATACTGGAGTGGGGAGCTATTCCCTTCTCTAGAGGATCTTCCCGACCCAGGGTTCGAAACCCAGTCTCCTGCATTGCAGGCAGATGCTTTACCATCTGAGCCACCAGGAAAGCCCCCAGATCCAAATACATACACACACTCAATTCATTTAAAATTAATAGTTCCTTTAGACTCAAATAATGTTAAATAACTATTTAGACTCCCTTATAAAGGACAAAAAAAATTATGAACCTTTAGTGTGATAAGTTATTTTGATGTTGTTCAAATATGTATAAACATATTCAACTCCTAATGCTTATTGTTCTTTCCCAACTCCAAAAGCAAAACAAATGAACCAGATTTACACAGTACATGTGTAAAATAAATACAGGGCAAACTGATGACATTTGTTTTGCATAGATCATGGTCATTTTCTGAAACAGCATCCTGAACGTGACACGAAGCTCTGGTGCTTGCTGATTCTGTCAAAGGGCCTTGTACAGCTCCCCTGTGTTATTGGGGGACTTACTTCCTGCTGCATTATTCATTGTGGAGTGGTATGTGGGGAAACCTCCTTGGGTTCACTTGGTACAAATCCCTCATGTACACAACATCCTGCCCCCGTCTTCTTTCCTCATTAGCCCCTGACAGTCAGCTTAGCATGACCTAGCTGCAAAATGATTATACACACACACATATACACATGGGCACCACAATCCTGTGGCTGGGCCCAACTATTATTATTATTTTAATGTTTGTTTCTTGCTTGTACCAGATCCTAGTTGCGGCATGTGGGATCTTTGGCCTTCATTGTGGCATGCAGGATCTTTAATTGTGGCATGAGGGACCTAGTTCCCTGACCAGGGAGCCCCTTGCATTGGGAATGCAGAATCTTAGCCACTGGACCACCAGGGAACCATTTATAATATGGTCACCTGGATAATCTGGAATGTCTTTGCATCACAGTTTAAAGGCACTGTCATCTAAAGGAAAAGTCCAAGCACTAATTATTGTAAGGACTGTATCTGAGAACTTTTGGCAGATACCAGTTTTGAGAAGCATTGATTCACACCCTACCTAGATCCCCAAAATGTTTGAAGCAACCTCCAAAATTAAACACAATATAAAAAAGAAAGATGGCAAGAGCAAGACCTGGATGAAAATGTTAACAGTGGTTAAAAACCAGAATGGAAACAGCTACCTGGCAGCAATGGTGGAAAATGAAACACACCATGTTAGCTTGTGCTGATGAGAGAAAGCAGGCAAGTTCTCTGGAGACACAGACTTTCTGCCACTGGATTCGAGGAGTGTTTTGCCACATGGGTCCTTTATAGATGAGCTAGATGCGCAAAGCCTTTTCCTATACTTTTTCCACAGTTGCTCCAGGCCTCATAAAAGCTGAGAGGAATATTGTTAAATTTTAAAGCAATAAGGACACTATTTTTGGTGTTAGTTCTGGAAGGTCTAGTGGTCTTCATAGAACTGTTCAACTTCAACTTCTTTGGCATTAGTGGTTGGGGCATAGACCTGGATTACTGTGTGTTGAATGATTTGCCTTGGAAATGAACTGACATCAATTCTGTCATTTTTGAGACTGCATCAAAGTACTACATTTCAGACTCTTTTGTTGACTATAAAGGCTAGTCCATTTTCTTCTAAGGGATTCTTGCCCGCAGTAGTGGATAAAAAGGTCATCTGAATTAAATTCGCCTATTCTCACCCATTTTAGTTCACTGATTCCCAAAACGTTGATGTTCATAAACTCCAGGAGACAGTGAAGGACAGGGAAGCCTGGCATGCTGCAGTCCATGGGGTTGCAAAGAGTCAGATATGACTTAGCGATTGAACAAGGATACTATTGGTGTCTTGATAATACTTTAACTGGGGAGGATCCTTGGGGTTTTCAGTGTTTTGTTTTCACTCAAACATTTATTTATTTGAGTCTCAGGACAGTAAGGATAGTATTATCGTCAGTGTGGGGAGGGAGTGAAAGGAATTTACATGTGTAAGCGGGAAACTTTGGTGGCATCTCACTCTTTCAGGTGGGTTTTGATGGTGCTTTTGTCTGGGTTGGTATTTCCTTCAAAGGAAACTGAATCTGCTGAAGTGGTTGGACCTGACCCAGTCCACAGTGGGCTGGGAAGAGGGCCAATGTGGCTGAAGAAATGAAAGTGATGCTCGATTGGCGCCACCAGAACTGCCCTGCAGAGTGAATGGCACCCTGCCTGACTTCTTGAAATGAATTAGCCTCCAGCAGCTTGTTCATTTCGGCTGACTAAATGAACAGATCTACTAGAAGGAGTTGTTTCTAGGGCCGACCTGAATACTGGAGAATATCTGCCATGTGCTGTACTACTAGGACCAATCTCATCATAAATGATGCCAAGCTGATGGAGTGATTAGTCAAAAGACTTAGCTGCTATTTTTCTCTCTGCCCATCTTCATCTATCCCCATTATCAAAGTGCTTTCTCACTGTGGAGAATATGAAAATGTATGAATGGTTAGAAGGTAGAAAAGATGGAGGGAAGAGTCATGCACAGTTTATCCACACATTTTCTTTTTTTAAAAAATTAATTTAAGTGGAGGCTAATTACTTTAAATTATTGTGGTGGTTTTTGTCATACGTTGGCATGAATCAGCCACAGTATCCACACATTTTTTTTTTCTTCTGACTTTTTTTTTCTTTTTCAATTTTTGGTTGCGCTGGGTCTTAGTTGCTGTGTGAGAGCTTTCTCTAGTTGCAGAGAGCAGAGGCTACTCTCTGGTTGCAGTCTGCGGGCTTATCATTGCGGCTGCTTCTCCTGCTGCAGAGCACAGGCTCCGCAACACGCAGGCTTCAGTCGTTGCAGCCAGACTCAGTAGTTGGGGCACACCATCCCAGCTGGAGGGCTTCCCTGGTGTCTCAGACGGTAAAAAGCGTCTGCCTGCAATGAAACCCGGGTTCGTTCCCTGGGTCGGGAAGATCCCCTGGAGAAGGAAATGGCAACCTACACCAGTACTCTTGCCTGGAAAATCCCATGGACAGAGGATCAGTCTTCCTGGACCGGGGATTGAATCTGCGTCCCCTGCAATGGCAGGCAGATTCCCACCCACTGTACCACTGGGGCAGTCCTCTTCCGACCTTTTAAAATGCACTTTCCTTTATTTAACTGGTATCTTACACTCTGAGATGTATGATTTTACATTCTGCTTTTTTTGCTTAACATGTCATAAACTTTTACTTAAAATAATATTTAAAGTGAAATATACTTTTAATATTCTTTTATCAGACAGGTTGTTCTTTGTTTCTCAGAGATGCAAAGAATGATTTAGCAGACATCTTGGTTCATTATCTTTGTCTACATTTTGAACATTTATTTTCCTACCTTAAGAGAGATTTCTAGAAGTAGAATTGTGCGGCCAAAGACACCAACATTGTAAAGACTTGCTCTCTCTCTCTGTATATGGTCACATGGCTTTCCAGAAAGAGTGTGCCAGTTTATACTTTCTTCACCAACCAGTACAAGTACCTGTCCTACCTGACCTTTGACTATTTCCTAATTGGAAAAAGGTGAAATAACAGTATATTATTTTTACTTGCATTTCCATGATGATTAGTGATAATGAATGATTTAATTTTTCTGAATGGGGAGGTAAGTTTTGTTTCTTCCTTTGCGAATCATCTATTTATTTGGCTTTAGGTATTTTTAAAGAGATTTCTATGATCTCTTCATATATTAAGGAGATCGTCCCCTTGGCCTATTTATTTCAAATTTTCAACCAGTTTGTGGTTTGCCGTTGAATGTTTGGTAACAGCTTTATTGATATATAATTCACATAGCAAACAATTTACCCATTTATAGTATACAATTCTATGATCTTCTTGGTATCTTCACAGACCAGTTCAACTGTCAGTATAATCAATTCTAAACTATTTTCATCACCTCAAAAAGAAACTTCACACCCTTTAGCTGTTATCTCCCAACCTCCCCACCCCTTCCCAAGAGTCCCCAGCCCTAGGCAATTACTAGTCTATTTTCTCTTTTTATGGATGTGATGATTCTGGACATATGTTTGAAAGCATGTAATATGTGATCTTTGTGGCTGGCTTCTTTCACTCAGCATAATGTTTTCAACATTCATCTATGTTGTAGCATGTATTAGTATTTTATTATTCTTTTCTGTGGTGAATAATTTGTCAATCCGTTCATCAAAGAATGGGTAATTTGGGTTGTTTCCACCTTTGACTATTATGACTAATGCTGCTAAAGCATTACACTTTTATTTTTAATTAAATTTGTTTACCTAAGTTTTAAATTAATGTCATCAATGCTATTGCTTGTTTCAATTGTATTTTACAGTTGTTTTTAAGATAAACAAGTCTTCTCTCAAAACAATGATAAAATTTTTGCCCGCGTTTTGATATACTTTTATCTTTTTAAAATTTGTTTTATTGTTCATTTCCGTCAATAATCCATCTAAATTTTCTTTTGGAGTGTATAAGACTTAAGATTCTAAACAGTCTCTCTGTCCCTCTATGTCCATCCCATATAACTAAATTTTTTCAGCACCACCTGCTGAGTCATCCTTTTCACCAACCATTTTCTTTATTCTGTACTGATTTTTAGTGCTTTCTTTATCACATATTTAGGTGTTTTTGTTTTTGATTTTTTTGGTGGTTCAGTAACTTTTGGACAGTTAGCAGTTAATTTTCATCCACATTAACTGTAGATTTTTGAAAGCTGCGACAGGCACATAGGTAACCAATGTATGGTTTGTTAGGTGAATGTCTTCTGACAAGTGCACACAAATAGGGTATGGGGCATTCCTTATTCTGCTGGCCCAGACAGGGCTGTCGAGCCTTGTGTCAATGTGCACGCCTAGGGCTCCCATCTCCTTCATGGCAAATTTCGAGGTTTCTCTGAGTGCCCGAGGGGCACACTTTTTGGAACCCGCTCCAAGGATGAGCTTGTGAATGTTGATAGTGTATTCTTTGGTCACCCCATTGATGGCAGGTCAGCCCTTTTTCTTCTCGCCGCCCTTCTTTGTGGGAGCCATCCTGCAGGGGTGGGGTTGGAAAGAAAGTGCAAGGGATTGTCTCATATTAAGTTTTTGTGAGAATGAAACTTGGTTTGGGAGTTGTCTATTGTATTTAATTGCTCTGTTAAATTTTTTTTATACATTTAATATAAAATAAGACTATCCTTTATTGTTTTTGTAAACTTTAGTAGGAGACAGAAAACCTATATAAATGGAATTTTTCTAGATAGGAAACACTGTGGCAACTACAATTTAAAATTCAGCACAGAGAGGGTGTGTGGCCTGACTTTACATTTTATTTGAAAGTCAGAAAAATTTGTGATTATTGTTTTAGTCAAATTTTCTACTTATTTTGAAACATTTTTGATAGTTTATATATTCTCTGTAAAAATTGTATTGAAATTAAAAAAAAAACTATTAGCAACAAGTTTTCACATCAGTATGTTTATAAAGTTTTATCCATATTTGTTATCATCTCTATCTTTTTTGGCTTATTTCTATTTCTCTATTCTTTTCTTGATTGTATTTTTTAGAGCCTTAATTCTTTTGCTAGCCAACTAACTGGGTCAGTAATTAGGGAGAAATTAAGAGATTTTCTTTTTTGAAGCAATAGACCATACTGTGAGTCTATCCTAAGGCAATTATATCTGTACAGTAAATTAGAATAGGTAGTTGGCAAAAGTTGGTACCCACTCAGGGTAGTATATAAACAATTCTAGATCCATGAGTAGATCCAGGGAGTTTCTTGCCATTTTAAGTGACTGATGAATGTTGTAAGTCAATGAGGTTATTTTCTCATCCAGGAAGAACCACAGAAATGAAAAACTGATGTTTAGGCATCGGATGATACAAAACTAAAGCTTGATGTGGTGTTATATAGTTATTAACAGGAAGAATATGAATTGCCCCTGGTTTTTTGGCTCTTTCTTTCACAAGTTCCCGTCGTAGGTGGGAGTGTGCCTGGGTAGCATGTGTAGCTCTGTTCATGGGGATGGGCCCTGGCCATTTTAATAGTGACCGGTCAAGGAGAAGGGCTTCCCTCATAGCTCAGTTGGTAAAGAATCTGCCTGCAATGCAGGAGACCCCAGTTCAATTTCTGGGTCAGGAAGATCCGCTGGAGCAGG
This sequence comes from Bison bison bison, assembly GCF_000754665.1. Taxonomy (NCBI): domain Eukaryota; kingdom Metazoa; phylum Chordata; class Mammalia; order Artiodactyla; family Bovidae; genus Bison; species Bison bison. The sequence continues at coordinate 1,474,406 of NW_011493551.1, read as the reverse complement.
GATAGGCCACCCATGCCAATATTCTTGCGCTTCCCTTGTGGCTCAGCTGGTAAAGAATCTGCCTGCAATGCAGGAGACCTGGGTTCGATCCCTCCCTGGTTGGGAAGATCCCGTGGAGAAGGGAAAGGCTACCCACTCCAGTACTCTGGCCTCAAGAATTCCATGGATCATATAGTTCATGGGGTTGCAAAGAGTCAGACACAACTGAGCGACTTTCACTTTTCACTTTCAAGGAGAAAATGTTGTGGAGAAGGGCAGATCCAGCAATGAAAATGTCAGCCTTCCGTTAATTTGACTCAGATGGCACGGAGGTGGAAAGACTACTGCACTTAGCCTTTGTGAAGGGGTCGAGGGGCATTGGTCATTAGCACTGAGTGAGAGGGGAGTCAGTAGGCCTGAAAGGAAAGGAGAGATAGAGGTGATTATGACTCTGGCACAGAGTGAAAAACAGTATCTGTCTCCTTAGGGCTCAGCACTAACTTCTGCCTGGATTCCCATTGTGCTAACAAGGTCAGAGACCAGGCTGCACTCAGCCCCGCCTTCTGGACTAGTGCGTCTTGGGTGAGATCACAGAGAGGGACCAAGCGGCGGGAGTACCTGCCTCACTGTCCATCACACTCTGGACCTGTATGTAGACATCTGTCAGAACCCATGTCAGGCTCCAGGACCAGACCCCTGCCCAAGGCTATGGAGCTTTTAAGTTGCATATCTGGGAGGCCTTGGGCCCTCCCCTGGCCTGGGCAGGTTCTGGAAACCCCTGCCTCACAGGTATAGCCCTAGGACAAGGTGGTGATTGGTCCCCCACACCTGCTCTGGCACCTCAGCCATCATGGTGGTGGGAGCACAGCCCTCCCCTGGCATGACCTGGGATCTAGAGAGCAAGCCTGTGTTACAGCTTTCTTTGGGGACATATTGGTGGCCTGATCTGCCATCCCAGCTTTCTCCCAGGACAGATGTCACTCTTCCATGGGAGGCCAGCCTGCTGGAATCAGCCAAATTAACCTCTCTCCAACCCTTCTAGAAGATGGGCTCTCTGAAGGCAGGATGGGTGTTTGGTTCACGCTCGTGTTCTCGCAGCACCTAGCACAGTTGGCTGGCTCTGTCGGTGGTTTAGAAATGGAGAAGAACAAGCCTGAGGAACGGGCTAGATGGACCTTCCTGTTCCTCGCAGCCGTTCTTAACCATTTTGTTCCTCTTTGAGGATCTGATGAAGCTCTGGACTATCTCCAGGGAAGTTTAGGCAAACACACACACACATGCACACACACAGACACAGAGAATCTCGCACACAGGCACCCCATCAGTTGTTGAGCCCTGGTTAAGAGTCCGTGCTTTAGCGCTCTGCTAGGGTGCATCTACCCCATCTCGGCATCATCTCATTCCATGCCATGCTCTATCTGCATACCCCTACTCACCTGCTCCAAACCTGAGCATGCTCCTGTCTTCCCATGGCAGGGGTGTGGCTGTGATACTGATTTGGGACCCAGTGACACGCTAAGGTTTGTTGAAAGTGATTGCCTTTTACCACTGCCCTGGAGGGAGTAGGCTGGCTAGCCACGACCTTGAGGAATAATGACTTCCCGGAAAGCACAGGATTTACCTGATGTTCAAAAGACGACCTTTAAGTGGACAGCCTATTCTTGACACCCCTCCCCTTGAGGAGAAGGGGCCTCTTTCCTCACAGTCACCAAAGCCGGCCCTGCAAGAAGAGGTAACACCTGTAGAAGTCGGTTGTTTGCGACCAGACCTGCCAGCCTCAGACAGCAGCCCACCCCAGACGTCTTGGCCTTTCTCTCCACCATCATCTTCCTGCTGTCACCCTATTCTCGTGGCCGCCATGGGGGTTGACTTTTCCCCAGGAGGTCCTTTCATGATTTCCTGAGTCACTCCCTTCAGCCTGTATTTGTTTGGAGCCATTTCCTATTTGGTAACATTTGGGGTTTTAACGAGGGTGGGACATGCCCAGCTCTGCTTCCTTTTCTTTCCATTCAGCTGTGTTCTCTGTGCCGTAGATTCTGGCTGCGACTCAGTCACTGACACTGAGACTGAGGACGAGAAGGTCCTTCCCTACTCGAAGCAGCAGAGCCTGCCGCCGCCGGAGACTCCGCCTGGGAACCTGATGGTGGTGCAGCCGGAGCGCATCCGCTGTGGGGTAGGCACCTCTGGGGCTGGTGGGTGGATGTCGGAGCACAAGCCTCAGGGCTTTTCAGTGAATGTAGTAAAGGGAGCGGTGTTCTCCTGTCCCACCTTCGTGTAATCCCAGCTTTCTTGTAGGGCTTCCATATACATTAGCCACCCTGGGACCCCCAGTGCCTGGGCCCTGGACATTCCTCACTCCTTTAAGTCAAAGGGAGAAGAGCCCAGGAATGTACGTGTCATCAATCCAAGACATTAAGTTCATGAGACAAAAACTTAGAATGTGTTGAAGATCAGCAGACATGAACATTACAATACATTATATGCCAACCCTGGAGTTCGAGGCCTGGGTCTGGTCCTTCCAGCCCAGTGCTGAGCATTTTGACAGCTTGCTTCTCTGTCAGCTGGCTCCTTGTATAGCCCGAAAGTGCCTCAAAGCTTGATGGCTGAAACTTGCTGGCCAGTATCACTTGCAAAAGGAAGTGATAAGTGATAAACTCAGCTTAATGCCTGAGCTGCTGCTGCTGCTGCTAAGTCGCTTCAGTCGTGTCTGACTCTGTGCGACCCCATAGACAGCAGCCCACCAGGCTCCCCCGTCCCTGGGATTCTCCAGGCAAGAACACTGGAGTGGGTTGCCCTTTTCTTCTCCAATGCCTGAAAGTGAAAAGTGAAAGTGAAGTCGCTCAGTCGTGTCCGACTCATCGCAACCCCATGGACTGCAGCCTACCAGGCTCCTCCATCCATGGGATTTTCCAGGCAAGAGTACTGGAGTGGGGTGCCATTGCCTTCTCTGTAATGCCTGAGCATAACGTGACTAACATTTTCAGGGGTAGGACCCACGTTAAGAGATGATTTGAATGTGATAACCAACTGGTGAGCCACTATCATTTGAATACTACCACAGTATTGATAGTTTTTCATTATCTTTCCTTTTCTGATAAAAAAGAAATGTGCACTATTGGTTCAGAGCCGTGAAATGCTTTCTTGTGGGTAGGAGCCTGTGCTAGGTTTGCCACTGCGGGCTCCTGGAGGCAAGAGGGCGGAAGGGCCGTGGAAATGGGACGTCTTAGCTTCTCTGCACTTGCGAGTGGCTTTCTGTGCAGTCTGAGACCACAAGGCGTTGGGCAAGGACGCCCTCCATGGGGTTGCAAGCTGCTTCTTTGGACTCGATTGAACTCATAGATGTGTTTGGTTTGAGCTGCTCAGTGTTTTAAAAATTAGGCATGAAAATCCGTTTCCAGCTTCCTTTGGACCAGAATCTGGTAATAACCAGGTCTGAGATGAGCAGCTGGGCCATTAGATGCATCCCCGGTTCTCATTAGTCCCTTTTCTTTGTACCCACTTCACTCCTTTTCCTGACCAGCCAGGCTTTGTGGTGGGCATGCAGTTTCTAGTCTCCCTATACTCTTTCCTGCCTTCCCCATGCCCCTCTCATCCTGACATCAGACTGGAGACTGTGAGGAGGGTTTGGAACTGAAGGATACTGCCACATCCATACCTCCGTGATTTTCCAGGCTTTGGCTCCTTCTCTTGTGCTGGCTCCCACTGACCCAGGATTCTCTCTGCTGCCTGTTCCAGGTCTCTGGATCCTGGGGCAGCTGGGCTGGTGTTGGGTCATGACTGTCAAGGGGGAGACACACTCATTTTCAGTGGCTCCCCCGCCTCCTTGGGAGAAGGAGCAGGTTGGACAGGGCTGGACCCGCAGTGGGAAACAGGTCCACCACAAACACACTCACATTCACCCTCAGCAGCCTCTGTGAGCCAGGACCACAGCCCCGTCCCACTTGCTCTGGAATCAAGAGTGGCCCTCATTATAAAGGCCTATTGTAAAGGCTTGATAGCAGAATTTTACAATCAACATCTGGGGAATAGCTATGGTGAGAAATTTCTCCTTTTCGCCTGTTTTTTGGACAGCCTGTCCTTTCTAGTTCAATGTCTTAAGAACTTAACCAGCATAAACATCACAGTAAAATAGATAATTCCATTTGGCAGGTTTGGCAAGAGATCTCAAAACAATATAAAACTGCACTCAGGTTGCTCAATGCCTTGGGAAAATTAATCCTCCAATCAGTTATTTTTGTCCATCTGTTCAGTTCAGTTGCTCAGTCATGTCCGACTCTTTGCGACCCCATGAATCACAGCACTCCAGGCCTCCCTGTCCATCACCAACTCCCAGAGTTTACCCAAACTCATGTCCATTGAGTCATCGATGCCATCCAGCCATTTCATCCTCTGTTGTCCCCTTCTCCTCCTGCCCTCAATCTCTCCCAGCATCAGTCTTTTCCAATGAGTCAACTCTTCGCATGAGGTGGCCAAAGTACTGGAGTTTCAGCTTTAGCATCAGTCCCTCCAATGAACATCCTGATCTCCTTTAGAATGGACTGGTTGGGTCTCCTTACAGTCCAAGGGACTCTCAAGAGTCTTCTCCAGCACCACAGTTCAAAAACATCAGTATTCGGCACTCTGCTTTCTTCACAGTCCAACTCTCACATCCATACATGACCACTCGAAAAACCGTAGCCTTGACTAGATGGACCTTTGTTGGTAAAGTAATGTCTCTGCTTTTGAATATTCTATCTGGGTTGGTCATAACTTTCCTTCCAAGGAGTAAGCGTCTTTTAATTTCATGGCTGCAATCACCATCTGCAGTGATTTTTGGAGCCCCAAAGAATAAAGTCTGACACTGTTTCCACTGTTTCCCCATCTATTTCCCATGAAGTGATGGGACCAGATGCCATGATCTTAGTTTTCTGAATGTTGAGCTTTAAGCCAACTTTTTCACTCTCCTCTTTCACTTTCCTGGCAATCTTGATTCTAGCTTGTGCTTCTTTGAGCCCAGCGTTTCTCATGATGTTCTCTGCATATAAGTTAAATAAGCAGGGTGACAATATACAGCCTTGACATACTCATTTTCCTATTTGGAACCAGTCTGTTGTTCCATGTCCAGTTCTAACTGTTGCTTCCTGACCTGCATACAGGTTTCTCAAGAGGCAGGTCAGGTGGTCTGGTATTCCCATCTCTTTAAGAATTTTCCACAGTTTATTGTGAGCCACACAGTCAAAGGCTTTGGCATAGTCAATAAAACAGAAATAAATGTTTCTCTGGAACTCTCTTGCTTTTTTGATGATCCAGCAGATGTTGGCAATTTGATTTCTGGTTCCTCTGCCTTTTCTAAAACCAGCTTGAACATCTGGAAGTTC
>NW_011493551.1:1453761-1468970 GCF_000754665.1 Bison bison bison | reverse complement strand
GAGTGTGAGATGAGTGCAATTATGTGGTAGTTTGGGCATTCTTTGGCATATTCTTTGGGATAGGAATGAAAACTGACCTTTTGCAGTCCTGTGGCCACTGCTGAGTTTTCCAAATTTGCTGGCATATTGAGTTCAGCACTTTCACAGCATCATCTTCCAGGATTTGAAATAGCTCAACTGGAATTCCATCACCTCCACTAGCTTTGTTTGTAGTGATGCTTTCTAAGGCCCACTTGACTTCACATTCCAGGATGTCTGGCTGTATGTGAGTGATCACACCATCGTGATTATCTGGGTTGTGAAGATCTTTTTTGTACAGCTCTTCTGTGTATTCTTGCCACCTCTTCTTAATATCTTCTGCTTCTGTTAGGTCCATACCATTTCTGTCCTTTATTGAGCCCATCTTTGCGTGAAATGTTCCCTTGGTATCTCTAATTTTCTTGAAGAGATCTCTAGTCTTTCCCATTCTGTTGTTTTCCTCTATTTTTGCACTGATTGCTGAGGAAGGCTTTTTATCTCTCCTTGTTATTCTTTGGAACTCTGCATTCAGATGCTTATATCTTTCCTTTTCTCCTTTGCTTTTCGCTTCTCTTCTTTTCACAGCTATTTGTAAGGCCTCCCCAGACAGCCATTTTCCTTTTTTGCATTTCTTTTCCATGGGGTTGGTCTTGATCCCTGTCTCCTGTACAATGTCACGAACCTCTGTCCATAGTTCATCAGGCACTCTGTCTATCAAATCTAGTCCCTTAAACCTATTTCTCACTTCCACTGTATAATCATAAGGGATTTGATTTAGGTCATACCTGAATGGTCTAGTGGTTTTCCCTACTTTCTTCAATTTCAGTCTGAATTTGGCAATAAGGAGTTCATGATCTGAGCCACAGTCAGCTTCTGGTCTTGTTTTTGCTGACTGTATAGAGCTTCTCCATCTTTGTCCATCTGAGAAGAGCATAAATTCAAAAACTCAAGAAGTCTTCTGTAAATCAGTGCCTCTTGCTCTGTAAGGCTGTGTCACCCACAGGTCTTGGTAAAATGCAGACTCCAGTGTGGTGTCTGGTGGGTCCAGGCAGGGCTTGAGATTCTGCGTTTCTAACAAGCTTCCACAGATACCAATGCTGCTGATCCCTTGGCCTCACTTTGGATACCAAGGCTGATCTAGAATCAGTTCAGTTCAGTTGCTCAGTCGTGTCTGAGTCTTTGCCACCCTGTGGACTGGAGCACGCCAGGCTTCCCTGTCCATCACCAACTCCCAGAGCTTGTTCAAACGCATGTCCATCACGTTGGCAATGCCATCAAACCATCTCGTCCTCTGTCATCCCCTCTCCTCCCAGCTTCAATCTTTCCCAGCATCAGGGTATTTTCCAGTAATTGTGTATGGATGTAAGAGTTGGACTATAAAGAAAGCTGAGTGCCGAAAAATTGATGCTTTTGAACTGTGGTTTTGGGGAAAATTCTTGAGCGTCCCTTGGACTGCAGGGAGATCCAACCAGTTCATCCTAAAGGAAATCAGTCCTGAATATTCTTTGGAAGGACCGATGCTGAAGCTGAAACTCCAATACTTTGGCCACTTAATGTGAAGAACTGACTCATTGGAAAATGCCCTGATCTAGAATACTGCTTCTCAAACTATCTGTGGTGAAGAACTTTTTAAAAATGTTGTTCTTTCAAGTTTACAATTATGCCATGGACCAATACTTTTATAATGTACAACAAAAAAAGAAATGCTATGAAAAAGTAAATAAACAGACATATAAAATACCAGCCCCAGGTTTTAAAATTATTATTAGGTTTGACAGACATAAGATGATCAAATTGCTATTAAGGGTTATAAATGTTCACTCTTGGGCTTTGTAATTGGTCTTTTGGGACCTGTGGCAAGCGGTCACTGCCTGGCACTGGACTGCAGACCCCACCCTGCCTGGAGCAGCTTCACTGGGGAGAGCTGGGGCTCCAAAAACCAGGGAGAAGGAACAATGACTGGTCTCCCATTCCAGGCCGAAACCACTGTCTACGTCATCGTGAGATGTAAGTTGGATGAGAAGGTGACAACAGAAGCCGAATTTTCTCGTGAGGATTCTCCCTCGATAAGGGTGGAAGCCAAGCTGGAGAATGAGTACACTGTTTCCGTGAAAGCTCCCAGTAAGTAGCCCCATTGACCTCCAGAAATTAGGCCTCATGTGAAGAGGCCCCTTTTTTCTTTACCTTATTGACAGCTGTCTTTATCAGTCACTGAGAAAAGTGACAACCAAGATTTGGATTGGTTGTCATATTCTCTTGAAAGGAAAAAGAAATTGTAGAAGCATACATGTGTGATGGGGAGGAAATGGATATAGTGCAATGTTTACAAAGTTAATGTATTAACATTTTTTAAAATTAGAGAAAAGTAGGAAAAGTAGGGATAAAGTCATCTGGTACCCTACCACTAGGTCTTCTTTGCCTTTTTTCCTAATTTTTAAAAACATAGTTGTTCCAATAGTATCTATTACCTTATATTCTGGTTTTCTTTAGGTAACCTTAATTTATCCTGTCTCCATCCTTTTACCAGTGTACTATTACATGGACTTTGAAACTCTCAATTTTATAATTTTTTTTTCTATTACGAAAGTAATGTGTGCTCAATATAGAAAACCTGGAGAATACAGTAACCATAAAAGAAAGTAGGTGGAAAATTACCCATATGCCCCCAAAGGAAATCACTGGTTTCTGTGTTTCCCCACATCTGTGTACAAAACTGTCTTGCAACCAACTTTTTTACTTGAAAATACACTGTGAATATTTTCCCGTGTTAATAAATATTCTTTTGACAAAATGATGCTTAATGGTTGCAAGGTAATCCAAGGTGTAGATGTACCGTAATTTATAAAACTAGTCCCTTGAATTGGACCTGTATCTTAAAACCATAACTTTTAAAGCTATATAATACTCAGCTGAATAGAAATATCTTTTTAATTTTCATTTCCTCATTATTGCCTATTTATGTCATTTTTGATTTCTTATTGTCTTCTTGTTATTTTAAATGATGATGTATTGAGCATCTTTATGCATGCAGGTTTTGTGTTTAGCGTAGCGTCCTCGAGATGGAATTCCTCAAACATTGGGCGTTTTTAAGGGTCCTGAAAGATGATGCTTAGTTGCTTAATGGAATATTACTACTATCAAGTTTATCCGCTATCTCATCACCAACACAGGCCTTATCACTTTGAATATTTTTGCTAATTTAATATGTTTCTAAAAAGTAGTCCACTGTTTTATTTGCCTTTCTTTGATTACTAGTGAGGTTAAATATTTTTCCATGTTCTCTACTTGTCACATTTCCTCTTTTGTGAATCGAATCTTTGTGGTTGGTGTATTTTTAATTTTTTCTTTCCCCCTCAAAACCCCTTCCTGTGGTGTAGAAGAGAGAGCACTCAGGGAGAGCACACAGTAATGACGGCAGCCCAGCAAGTGAATCAGTTCTACTGGTGCGATGGGCGGAAGTGTGGAGTCCCACCGCCAGCATCCCCCCTGCCTAGGTGACCGCTGGCCAGCATCCCCCCTGCCTAGGTGACCGCTGGCCAGCATCTCCCCTGCCTCTGGTGACCACTGGCCTTTATATAAAGTGCTTTCAATTCAGCTCTTCTTCCTGTCTATTGTGACTCGGGGCCTGCAGTAGTGAGTAAAGCAGATGAAAATCTTCGAAAAGTTAAATTGCAGACCCAGTGCAGATGATCCCTCTGACACAGAGCTCTCCTGTGTGTCGGTCTGCTCACTGCTTCTTTTGCTCTGTCCCTCACTTCCCAACCCTGCAGTTCACCTCCAAACCCTTTCTTCCAGTCCCCAATTCATTTCTTTACCATTTAAATAATCTAGGAACACTTTCCCCTGTACTCTTAAAAACAAAACAAAACAGTTTTATAGTATCTTTTCTTCCATCCAGACCTTTCATCTGGGAATGTTTCTCTGAAGATATATTCCGGGGACTTAGTGGTGTGTGACACCATTATCAGCTATTATACTGACATGGAGGAAATTGGGAATTTATTGTCCAATGCTGCAAATCCTGTGGAGTTCATGTGCCAGGTAAGGATGATGAAAGGACCCCAGAGTTTTCTGTGCCTGTAGTTTCTGCTCATGGTTCACAATCTGAAATCTGTTGGGGGGGAGATTGTTGTTGTTCAGTTACTCAGTTGGACTGTGGCACGCTAGACTTCCCTGTCCTTCACCATCTCCCAGAACTTGCTCAAACTCATGTCCATTGAGTCGGTGATGCCATCCAACCATCTCATCCTCTGTCATCCCCTTCTTCTCCTGACCTCAATCTTTCCCAGCATCAGGGTCTTTTCCAGTGAGTTGGCTCTTCGCATCAAGTGGCCAAAGTATTGGAGTTCCAGCTTCAGCATCAGTCCTTTCAATGAATATTCAGGGTTGATTCTCTTTAGGACTGACTGATTTGATCTCCTTATTGTCCAAGGGACCCTCAAGAGTCTTCTCCAACACCACAGTTCGAAAGCATCAATTAAGGCAAAAAGATGTAACAGTATGAAAAGGGTGGGAGATAGCTGGATTTAAAATCTGACCATCTTCACTTTTGTATTTAGGCCTTTAAAATTGTGCCCTACAACACGGAGACCCTTGATAAACTGCTAACGGAGTCCCTGAAGAACAACATTCCTGCAAGTGGGCTGCACCTCTTTGGAATCAACCAGCTGGAAGAAGAAGACATGATGACGAGTAAGTCGCCAGTTAAAACTCAAGAAAAAGGCCACAGGTCGATTTCAGTTGGTCGGTTTCAGCATGCAGTCAGCCTGTGCTCATGCTTTCTACTGGATCCTGCTCTTCTGTTCATCCTCTGAGAAACAGTCATTCTTCTCTGGTCAGCCTGGGATTCTAAATTATAAGCCCAAATATCTCACTCCCTTACTAAATACCCTCTGTGGTTCCCACTTGTCTTCTAATGTCCAAACTGCTTAACCTTTCACAAGCCCTTCCCCAGGGGCTCCTGCAGTGTTTCTGCTCTCACCCCTCTCTGTTCTCTCCCTTGGCTTCTATGCTCTGCTCTACGGAAGGTATGAACGTCTTTTACCTAATGAAGGCTCCACCCTGCCTCTTGCTACCTCAACCTTTGAGAGTACAGCTTCTTCCTCCCCTCCTCCTGCAGCAGCACTTCCTCAGGTAGGTCCCACCTACATGCTGTAGGTGCAAGCTCCCCTTGCATGTCGGGTTCTTGTACTCTTCAGCTTTGTCTGTCTTTTTTGCTGGTCTGTCAGCTGGATGATGGAGAAGGCAATGGCACCCCACTCCAGTACTCTTGCCTGGAAAATCCCATGGACGGAGGAGCCTGGTAGGCTGCAGTCCATGGAGTCACGAAGAGTCAGGCATGACTGAGCGACTTCACTTTCACTTTTCACTTTCATGCATTGGAGAAGGAAATGGAAACCCACTCCAGTGTTCTTGCCTGGAGAATCCCAGGGACGGCAGAGCCTGGTGGGCTGCTGTCTATGGGGTCACACAGAGTCGGACACAACTGAAGCGACTTGGCAGCAGCAGCAGCTGGATGAACACAGGGACTGTGCCTGGTGGCTCACAGTAGGCACAAAACAGTTATTTGTTTGACGAGGGAGGAGCAGTCTTGTGGGCATGTGTGCCTTGCTGGGAGCTGGGAGAAGCACTTGCATGGGGATGGTGCCCTGCATGCTGGACTGGATGCTTGTTACGGCACTTTTGTGGATGCCATTTTTCCTTCACGCCGCAGCTGCACTGCCTAGGAGGAGCCCAAGTCTCTGGTTACTCACTGCCTGCATTTTATCCTTCCACAGCCTCTGAGAGCCATAAGGATGAGGTTATATTACCTTCAAGTACTTCTCCTGGGGGCATTTTCTTGTTGCCTCTCCCCATTTTCCTACTGTGAAATATTCTTGCATCACTTTCAGCGGGTGTTAATATTCCCTATTCGGGCTCAGGAGAGAATATTTTGTAGCTTGACAATCATGGGCGATCCTGGGAACATTTTCAGACCTTCATTCCAAAGATTATATCCTGGTGGATAGGATGCTGGGCTTGTCTTTTTGTTTTTTGTTTTTTTTTAGATTTTTTTTTCAACATGGACCATTTTAAAAGTTTTATTGAATTTATTGCAGTGTTGTTTTTGTTGTTTATGTTCTGTTTTTTTGGTTGCAAGGCATGTAGGATGTTAGCTCCCTGACCAGGGATTGAGCCCAAACCCCCTGCATTGTAAGGCAAAGTCTTAACCACTGGACCACCAGGATGTCCCTGGGTTTGTCTTATTAAAAAAATACATATATGTATTTACTTACACATACACACACACACACACACACACACATAAGACGTATGTATATATACATATATTTATCTGTTTATTTATCTATCACTTTTGTGCTTTCCTCATGGCTCAGTTGGTAAAGAATCTGCCTGCAGTGCAGGACACCCCGATTCGATTCCTGGGTCAGGAAGATCCCCTGGAGAAGGGAAAGTCTACCCACTCCAGTATTCTGGCCTGGAGAATTCCATGGACTGTATAATCCATGGGGTCACAGAGAGTTGGATACGACTGAGTGACCCTCATTTTCACTTTCACTTTGGGCTTAGAAATCAACTTTTATAAAAATTAAAAAAGAGATTTGTCCCCAACTTCCCCAAACAAACATGTCTATTTCCTTGGTTGAGTTTGACTTGCTGTATCACATATTAGTAGGTGGAGGGCTCATGGGGACCAATGACTCTCAGGAGCACTTTGTTTCTCATGAATCAGAAGGTTCGTGGACATCCTGGGGTTTGTGTACGTTAATAACATCACTCAAAGCCTGTCCTTAACAAAGAGCTCACCGAAAACCACCTCATTAATCCTCCCAGATCCCTTTGAGATAGTATGGAAATATTTTCTAGTTCAAAACTAAAGGTCATGGACCGTCTAAGTAACAGCCTCAGGATTACCTGGCACATGTTATGAAACTGGGCATAAGAGCTAAGAAGATGGATTTTTTTTTTCCCTCCACGCCCACACAGTTTGCGGGATCTTAGTTCCCTGACTAGAAATTGAACATGTGCCCACAGTAGTGAGAGCACCGAGTCCTAACCACTGGATTACCAGGGAAGTCCCAGGATTTCTTTTTGTTTAATCAGCATACCTAAAGCGGTTATTTTAAAGTGTTCTGAAATTTGAAGATGTTCAAAACACGATCCCTGTTGCTCTTCATGGCTGCTTTTTAAAAAAAAATCCTTAGACTATCCACATATTTTGAACTGGTGTTATTTCTCAGGATTCGCCAATCCTTTTAGAGAAAGGAGGCAGGATATTAATGATAGATTTGGTAATCAATTGACACATCATTTCCTCTGTCATCTTCAGCGGTGCCCCAGAGGAAGCCATCAGATGTTAGGTCAGTCAACCAAGAAGCAATGGTTGAGCATGGCTGGGTGCCGCATTAGGTTTCCAGTGTCATCTCCATGAGCCTGGTGCCCTGGGCTTTCTCTGATCATTTCATTTTGCTTGACAATTTTTCAGATCAAAGGGATGAAGAGCTGCCCACTTTGTTGCACTTTGCTGCCAAGTACGGCCTGAAGAACCTCACTGCCTTGTTGCTCACCTGCCCGGGAGCCATACAGGCCTACAGCGTTGCCAACAAGCACGGCCACTATCCGAACACCATCGCCGAGAAGCACGGCTTCCGGGACCTGCGGCAGTTCATCGACGAGTACGTGGTAAGGTCAAGGCGGGAGAGGCCCCGGGAATGGGAAATGCACCATGTGGTCCCCAGGGCTGCCTTTGCACCAAAGATCTGGGTGGACTTCATCTCTAGCATGTCCTCGTGTGCCTCTGCTGGCAGGGCCAGTATACACGGGCTGAAGAGATGGGCCCTGGAGTCACATGTCGTGCACGTGTGTGTTCTAAGTCACTTCACTTGTGTCCAGCTTTTTGCGACCCATGGACTGTAGCCCACCAGGTTCCTCTGTCCATGGGATTCTCCAGGCAACACTGGAGTGGGTTGCCATGCCCTCCTCCTCCAGGGGATCTTCCTCACCCAGGATTGAACGCAGGATCAAACCCGCATCTCTTAACGTCTCCTGCATCGGCAGGCAGGGTCTTTGTGTCCCCTGGGAAGCCTGGAGTCACATGGACCTGGGTCCAGTTTCCTTATCAATACTTGTTAGCCACATGACTTTGGGCAAATCATATATCTATACTCTTTCTCTTTCAGTTTCCTAATATGCGGGAGAAAGATGATAATAGTTCTACTTTTAGGGTTGTTTTGAGGATAAAAAGAGATAATGTAGGTAAAGCACTAAGATCCACCCTTGAAAAATTTACAGAGTCATTTGTCGAGTGAATCTGCTGAGGGCAGATGCCAACTCCTCTTTCCAGCTGCCTCCCCACCCACCTCCAAGGCACTTGGCAGGATGTTCCCAGCTGCTTCGCCCACCGTCAAGCCCAGGTTAATTGTTAAGCTCGGTTCCTTTCTTAGCACTGACCACAGTAAAACTCTGCATCTGAGCCTACAGGGAGGCCAGCCGTGAGGCCCCGCCTCCTGACAACCTCTCTCACTTTCTGAGCCTCTGCCTGTCTTTAGGTTTAACTGTTTCTCTAGTTTAGGATCCACAGATCCTCCTCGATCATTGACTTGGGGGTCCTTCTTTGAGTGTAATCTCATCCTGTATCTTGGCCTTGATACATGCCCCAAAATTCCTTCCATTGTTTTGGAGGCAGATGCCCTTTGTGACTCCACCCTTTTCTGGTTTTCTTCCGTTTTCACGATTCACAGCAGCAACGCGGAAATAGCTCAGCCTCTCATATGAGGCTATGACCTCAGAAGGAACAATGAACACAATCCAGTCTTGTTTTCTACCTCCAGATAGGAGTGAGCCTGACACCTCCCCAGAAACTTACCCCTCTGCTCTGGACTTGACAATCTACAAGGCAGTGACTCACTGAGATATAGAGAGAGGCCCCCCAAATTTGGGGAGTGATTAAACATATTGAATGAATAGAACAGCATGAGTGCTTATTTGGTGTATCATTGGCATAAATGAAGCTAAAAGGTACTTACAGTCTAGAAGCATTTACTTGGCTTCACTTTGGAGTCAAAAATGTATAAAAGGCAGTGTTAGGTTTCCCTGCCAATAGTTTTTGTTAAGAGCATACTGTGTTCAGATTAATGACCACTATTTATTGCATTTATTTGATTGGCAAATGCATTGTCTCCTTGAGACCTCCCCACTATTCTTTGAAGTTGACAGTATTGTTATCTTTAGCAAAGGAGGAAAAGGGCCTCAAAAGGCAGAGTAGTTGTGCCAAGGGCCCCACACTTGTCAGGGTGGAGATAGGATGTGAACCTAGTTGATGCTAAAGCTGGGGCCCGTTATCCTACTTTATGTCACAGGGACGTGGAAAGCTGCATGTCCAGTTTGCACTGAAGTTAATCTGGTTCACATGTGTCGTATCATCTTTGTTTTCAGACTATAATCCCTTCAACCAATGCATCTCCAGCTTTGCCCCACAAAGGTCATCCCTCCATGTTGTTCGTGATTCCAGAGAACCATCCCATTTCCTCTTTCCATCATATCAAAACCAAAAGCCAGGCTCTGAGTCTCCAATACTCCACAGCTGTCACCTGGTCCATTCCCTGGGGTTCATCAGAAAACCAACGCAGAGTGTCAAGAGCAGATTAGTGCTCTTGGGGTAGTGATGATGAAAATGAGGATTTTTGTGGGTTGATGCTGAAATAAGGATTGTGAAACACCAGAGTTTCTTACCAGGAGAAGTTGTGCAGGGGTTTCAGAGAAGTCACCTCTCTGGCTTCATCACTACCTGGAGGCAGAATGACAGAAGGGGGCGGGTCTCTCTGACTTCAGTGCATTTCACCCAAGACCACCTCACTTTCTGGACACAGGATTTAAAACTGAGATGGGCACTTTGAAGTGAGCTCAGGCACTTTGGAGCAGCCTAATAGAAGGAACAAGGACAGGTGAACTAAGTTCCCAAGGGACTTCTGACTATGCAACTTAGCTGCAGCCCTGTTTAGCCCATTTGCCTGTCCATCTGGCTAATCAGCAAAGGTTCCACCTTTGTGGCCATGTGTTCCCATCTGAGGAACCACTAAGGTATGGTAGGAAAGTCAGAAGCCAGGATTGCAGATCCTTGAGTAAGGCACTGGATTTTTCTGAGCTTTGGTTTTCTCGTCTGTGAACGAGAAGCAGCAGTGGAAAGGATGTCAGGATAGACTACATAAGCACATCCCTAGCCTTTCCCTGACACATCAAAGGCGCTCATGAGAAGGTGGCAGATTTGTATCCTTCAGGCATTGGACATTTAACAGACGTCCCCTCTGAGTGCCTAATTGCTCCTTGGTGTTGGAGGAAGATACAAAGGTGAAAACGAAGGACATACAGCAACGACTTGGAGCCTGGCTCCTCAAGGAGCTTTCAGTCTGGTGGGAAATCGACCTGCACACCCAGTTGCAACCCTGATTCTTGTGAGCCTTTACTCGACTGTCACGAGGCCACTCGCGCCCCTGACGCTGCCCAGAGAGCCCGGCTGTGTCAGCGTGCCTGTGGGGCCCTCCCTCTCTTTCAGGAAACTGTGGACATGCTGAAGAGTCACATTAAGGAGGAGCTGATGCAAGGGGAGGAGGCTGACTCTGTGTATGAGTCCATGGCCCACCTGTCCACGGACCTGCTCATGAAGTGCTCCCTCAACCCCGGCTGTGACGAGGAGCTGTACGAGTCCATGGCGGCCTTCGTCCCAGCTGCCACCGAGGACCTCTGTAAGTCGCCCGGCTCAGTTCTGCTTCTGTCTTTCTGCTGACAAAAGCGTTTCTTCCTTCTGCTATGTGTGGGGGAAGTCCCTCACTTACCCTTACCCCAACTCCGGAGAGATGAAGATCCCATTTTACACAAAGTTAGACAGATCATCATGTACTATGACAAGCAGAATTGTTCTCCAAACTTCCTGCTTTGTTACGGGAAAGTTTAAGCAGGGGCCTGGAAGGCAGAGTTGATGAAAAGTGTTGCCTTCATATCCCAGAAGTGAAATCAGTGGCTTTTGACTCTTATCAATCCCAACGGTCCCTTTTTTATAGCACACATTCTGTAATGCTCCCCCATCCACTACGCTAACATGAGATTTGTATAATATAACCTATCTATTAATACACATGAAATTTTTAGAAATCAAATATTGCCCTGATTGAAATATAGAAGAGAACTAGGAGAGGAGGACATGGTGCATTAGGCAGATGCGGTCACCTACTCTCTGAGTCACTGGCACTGTCACGGCTGCAAATGCTGGCTGATATGTTCATTGTTTAGGTGACTTGACTACTGCCAGCAGTGCTGGCATCAATGCCTGGGTTTTCCTAAATGGTGAGTGATTTCTCGCATTCTCCTCCCCGTTTTTATAGTAATGGAATTCCTGGAAAGTTTAATATATATGAAAATGATGCAAAAGTACAAGTTGCATTTTATAAATGAAGTAGTTTAGCTTCTAGGCTCAGAAAATTATGAAAAGCTTTTTACTAGATTAATGTATAATAAACTTATTTCCAAAATATCATATCTCTAGGACATGATTTTTTTTTGTAAATTGCTTAACAAATTTTACCCTTTTTTGTTTATCTTGTTTTATTCAATAGCAAAAATAGCACATACTTCCAAAAATTGGAAACAAAAATGTAGAACCAAGTTATTAAAAGTCTATGACTCCACTCCACAAACCACTATAGCACTTTCGTTTGGTAGATATATTTTGCCCATATTTTTCCTTATACCTGCTGATATTAATTTAAAAAATATATACACGTGTATATGTATAAACAGATCTGTACGAGTACACACATATGTATAAATACATATCATAAGCAGTTATTGTTTAAACTCGTGTGTGGGTCTAGCGAAATATTTTAAAGTCATTGGGGACCCAAAATAGCGCTGTCCCCCCGCACTGAAGGTGTTGTAGCCTCTTTCTGCCTTCTGCTCAATGCTAGTCGTGTATCATAGGGACAACCCAAAATACCCTCACAGATTTCCCAAATACCCTGTAGAGGGCAGTGCCAGTCCCCTGGAGAACCACTGGTCTAAATCACATTGGGTTTCAATGCACATATCAGCGCTGAAGCAGGAGGACCACACACCTGGCCCTCCAAGAGCCTTCTTTTCATGTTACCATTATTTGCTCTGAGATGCTAAGAACCCTGAAACACTGCCTACATCTTCGCTGTCCTTCCCTCTGGTCTAATTAGTAGATTCAAGAAAGACAAGACAAATACTCATCAGCACATCTATCAGCTCTTTGATGGAGGACTTTCTAGAATGAGCTGAATTGAGTATTGCCAACTTTCAGCCTGAGAAGAAGACCGTAGGGATCTGGCCCCATAGGGAGTGGAGCCTGATTTTCCCACCTATGAACAGAAAAGCAGACACAAAGAGGGTGTTTTGGAGCCGCAAATGTGGGCAGGTTGGGTGGCCAGAAGCGAACCCTGATACTGCAGGGCCTTTGACGCTGCAACCCCAACATCTGGAAGGTATGGTCCTGTGGTTGTTAGGTGCTTCCCCGTCAGACTGGCTGCTGCTCTGGGGGTGGGGAAGAAAGAGGGAAAGAGTGGTAGAAACTCTCTCCCAGCACCTGACTGGGAGGACCGAGGTGCTGATGGAAGCTCTTCCCAAATGAGCTGTGACCCAGCAGGGAGGTGAGGAGAGAAGGCGTCATCCCCACCGTCCGCATCCTCTGCCTCCCTGAATCCTCTAAGCAGCCAGACGGGGGTACTCTTAATTACCTGCACTTTACAAATGGGGAAACTGAGACACAGAGAAGTTAAGCAGCTCTCCCAAGGTTTCACAGCTAATAAGTGATACAGCCCAGGGTTGAACCCAGGTCTCTCTGTCTCTAGGACTACATTCCTTACTCTGCACCAGAAATTTTCATCTAAAACCACAAATTTGTAGTCCTGGTTTCTGTTTAGAAAAACCATCCAGCAGCTCCAGCCAGGCTTCCTCTTTCTGTGGCCCAGATGTTGGCTCATGAAACAGCCTCTGGTGCCCTCTGGCCCTTGCACACCCATCCCTCTCTCCATGGACCCAGCAAACAATTCTGGAGCATCGGTGTTTCAGCCACTTACCTCTCCCCGTTGTTGGTGAGAAAACGGGGTGCAGGGGAGACGCGGTCCTCTGCAGTCTGGAACACAGGCCCATTCACGAAAGAACATTTGGAGAACAAGAAGTACCCCTGTGGGAAGCCAGAGACCACGCATCAACATTTCTGCCCTGGGTCCCTACGGTGGACCAGCTGGACAATGAGAGAAGCCCCCACTTTACTGGCAGTTGATTTAGTGTCGACAGAGAGCCTTAACCCCCGTTATGCCTCTGGATGTTCCAGCACACAAATCCTACCACATCGGTGCAGAGCTGGCCGGAACACTAAGGGCAGCCATCCCACTCCTCCTGGTCTGCCAGGCCTCTCACAGTGGGAGCCCTGAGCCTCTCCAGCACTTTCCAAGGCAGCGGAGTGCTAGGGTGCTTGCCTGGTCTGCGGCCAGTTGGCAACTTGTAAAGTTACATGGGGCCAGGATAGGGTGGGGGGAGATTCTGGTTGCCTTGGAGCTAACAGGAGGCCACAGACAGGCAGGCTATAAAATTCGGCTGTTTGGGGAATGGGCAAAGGAAACCCAGTGCATTTTTCACTTTCCAGATCATATAAACTCTGAATTTTCTGAATCTAGATATGATTTGTGTTTCTGTCTGTGGTTTAACCTTGAGAATGACTACTGGCCCAGAAGCAGCAGTCACTGGTACCTGGGGAGGAACCATTCATTTTACTACCAGTGGCCAGCAACTCTAGGAGAGAAGGCAGGTTAGGTCATAAACAAGCAGGGCAAACCGATCAGTCTAAGACGTATGTTTCTAACAGCATCCAGCACAGTTATCACTGGGAACATCTGCCTTTCGTGCACTGCTTTTATCTCTGTGATCTCATGTGATCATCCTGGGGCTTGGCGGATAATCCTCTTCATTTTAAAGAGAAATGGCTGCCAAGGTGCCAAAACTAAGTAACTTTCTTAAGTCCCGTCGAGAAAGAACTGGGTCAGGAAGCTGGGTTTGCAGATTCACAGGGATCCAGGCTCTCAGCTGCCCACTGGGTTGGAGGACCCTCCTGGCCTGCCCTTCCTCTTAGGTCTACACTTGCCTGCCATGGGACAGATACAGGAGAGTTATTTCTAAATTGAATAGCAGAGGTTATCAGTGTCTTGCCTTGTTACAATTCAACCCTAGAAGCTGAAAATAAATATATTAAGGAAACTAGGCTGTGTTTATTCACTAACTGACTCACTGACTCATTCACTCATCCGCTCACAGGACAACATAGTGGATACAGCTAGGCCAGCTCATACCATTGCTCCAGAGTTCATCTAACTATGTTGGGACAAATCTGCCCCTTTCTTTTTTTTTTAATTTTTATTTTTTAACACCAAAAACATTTTGTATTGGGGTATAGCCAATTAACAATGTTGTGATAATTTCAAGTGAACAGTGAAGGGACTCAGCCATACATGTATCTATTCTCCCCCAGCCCCTTCTCCCATCCAGGGTGGCACGTATCATTGAGCAGAGTTCCATGTGCCATACAATAGGTTTTGTTGGTTCAGTTCAGCTCAGTTCAGTTGCTCAGTCATGTCCGACTCTTTGCGACCCCATGAACTGAAGCACTCCAGGCCTCCCTGTCCATCACCAACTCCCGGAGTTCACCCAAACTCATGTCCATCGAGTCGGTGATGCTATCCAGCCATCTCATCCTCCGTCATCCCCTTCTCCTCCTGCCCCCAACCCCTCCCAGCATCAGAGTCTTTTCCAGTGAGTCAACTCTTCGCATGAGGTAGCCAAAGTATTGGAGTTTCAGCTTTAGCATTTCTAAAGAAATGCTAAGAAATGTTTCCAAAAAACACCCAGGACTGATCTCCTTTAGAATGGACTGGTTGGATCTCCTTGCAGTCCAAGGGACTCTCAAGAGTCTTCTCCAACACCACAGTTCAAAAGCATCAATTCTTCGGTGCTCAGCTTTCTTCACAGTCCAACTCTCACATCCATACATGACACAGGAAAAACCATAGCCTTGACCAGATGGACCTTTGTTGGCAAAGTAATGTCTCTGCTTTTGAATATGCTATCTAGGTTGGTCATAACTTTCCTTCCAAGGAGTAAGCGTCTTTTAATTTCATGTCTGC
>NW_011493551.1:1453236-1453661 GCF_000754665.1 Bison bison bison | reverse complement strand
CTGCAGTCACCATCTGCAGTGATTTTGGAGCCCCCAAAAATAAAGTCTGACACTGTTTCCCCTGTTTCCCCATCTATTTCCCATGAAGTGATGGGACCAGATGCCATGATCTTTGTTTTCTGAATGTTGAGCTTTAAACCAACTTTTTCACTCTCCTCTTTCACTTGCATCAAGAGGCTTTTTAGTTCCTCTTCACTTTCTGCCATAAGGGTGGTGTCATCTGCATATCTGCGGTTATTGATATTTCACCCAGCAATCTTGATTCCAGTTTGTGCTTATCTTCCAGCCCAGTGTTTCTCATGATGTACTCAGCATATAAGTTAAATAAGCAGGGTGACAATATACAGCCTTGACGTACTCCTTTTCCTGTTTGGAACCAGTCTGTTGTTCCATGTCCAGTTCTAACTTTTGCTTCCTGACCTGCA
>NW_011493551.1:1428968-1452962 GCF_000754665.1 Bison bison bison | reverse complement strand
ATCGCTGTCTTTAGTTTAGATATGCTGCCACCAAGTGGTAGCTGCGTGTGTTTGTTATTATCAGACTTTCAACTTTGCTCCCAGTTCTCTTGAAAAGTTTGTGTTCAAGAGCCCCACAGATTTAAACCATCATGTTCCACACCACACTATATAATAAGTAAATGTTTTTAGGGTAAGCTTATGGAAACACTAAACGAAAATTATGGCCCATCTCTCTCTGGGTGACTTCACTATCTGTTGATCTTTTACTCATTTACTTCTTTTGCTTCTGTCTTTGCCTTCAGAGAATGGTACAGTGGTCCTGTCGGTCCTTTGACTTAGGTAATACATTTAGGTCACTTTGTTGAGGCTCTGGGTGCTAAGGCCTCAGGAGCCTCTCTGGGTCCAGCTGTTTCCCAGGTAAGCCACTTGTGGAGTTAGCGCTGCTTGAATATCTCAGAGGATTGTCTTCCTCCATCAGGAGAAAGGAAGAAAAGGAGAAACATGCGGTGTCTTGCTACTGGGAACTAAACCCACACGCGTCACTCTAATCCATCCCAGAGGGCTGCTGCGCTTCTGGGACTCCTGCTTTGAGCCTTCCTCTTGCGCCCCTGCTCCCTCCACCTGGTTCTGTGGATCAAGTTTGCCTTCAGTGGAGAGAGCCAACTCAGCCCAAGCTAACGGCCCAAGCTAACTAACGTGCTGACTTCTCTTAGCAACCTCCTTGGTAACTGGCGTCTTTGGAACAGATAATCTCCAGTAGTGTTTTCTTTACCTGAGCTCTCTGGTTACAGTCCCTCTCTGCCAGCTGGGTCCCCTCTGAGATGGGGCATAGCTGGGCCCAGTGAAGGTCCTCACAGCCCTGATATGTAAGATCTGAGCCCCACGAAGGACCATTTGTAAGCAGTCCATTAAGTTACTGAAACATGCCGCCTTCCCCATCTGCGCGCTTTTCTCTCAAGATCTTCCTTCCTGCAGCGGCATGAGTTCTTACCCGCAGGGAACTCACTCTGAGGCAGGGCTGGCCCTTCTTGTCTTGTGTGGGGCTGAAACTGACCTAGTGAAGCCAAGGGAGCCTCAAGACACTTCTGACTTCCGTAGCTTTTCCCTCCTTTAGATGTACAAGAACTGTGTTGCAAATATAGGCACTTAGTGAAAGAGCACTGGATTGAATGTTTTCAAGTTAATTAAGTTAAACTCTTCACCACCAGCAGCGACCTTGCCCACCTCTGCAGCTGCACAGCTGTGGGCAGGCCTTCCTCAGGGCACTGCCCACAAGTCAGTTTGCAACTGGACATGTACCTGCTTCTCTGGTACCTGCTCCTACTAACGTTAGCAAATATCATCCACAGGCCCTACACCACAGACATTTGATTATTTCTTGACTTTGAGGGTTGCCAGAAAATAAGAAGTCATCCTAGATGTTGTGGTGTGAAATTACTTGTCGACATTACAACGCAAGGACTTCACTTCTCCAACAAGTGGTAGTGAGACATCTGTGAGATGCCCCCAAAGGTGGGACATCTGTGGCTGCTCCCGGCTGCCCATTTTTTTGGCTGTGTCTCCATCCATCCGCCCGTGCTGGTTCTGCTGCCTGCATTGCCCTTCTCTTTTCTCAGCTTGGAAAATGCCCAGATCCCTTCCCAAAGCCCAAAGACCTCTATAGCCATGTATTTGTTTGCTTCTTCCTCATTAGTCTGTTCACTTTCACATTCATTCAACAACATTTATCAGTCTACTCAAGTGTTTAAGTCACCACACCAGGTAACAAGGAGTCAGCAAATAAGCCAGCATGGTCCCTGCCTTCTAACACTTCCCTTCTAGTGGGAGAGCTGGATATTAAACAAAGAGACTGCCTGCTGCTGCCTCTGCTGCTGCTGCTAAGTCGCTTCAGTCGTGTCCGACTCTGTGCGACCCCATAGACGGCAGCCCACCAGGCTTCCCCATCCCTGGGATTCTCCAGGCAAGAACACTGCCTAACTGAATATGTAACTACAAATCGTGACAGTGCCGCAGAGGAAAACGACATGATGCCCTCGAGAGGGTAGCTAGTAGAGAATGGATCTTAGCAAGTCCTAGTACCCACTGCACCCCACCAGGAAACTGACCTGTGAACTCCTTGCTGCAAGGCAGAGGGTATGTGTGCTCACCAGGAGCACCGCATTGAGGCCTTGCTTGTCTGCTAAGAAATTTACAGAACTTGACATGCTGCTTCGCCTAACCCTTTCATGTTAGCCTCTTTGTCATTGCAAATCACCTCTCAGTCTCTCTAATTTCAGACTACCGTTCTCCTCTCTCTGTCCGTGTGTCTCTGTCTCTCCCCTCCACAACTCCGTCTTCCTGTCTGTCTCACTGTCTCTCTCCTTCTTCTTCTCCCCTCCTCTGACTCCCACGTCTGCATGTGTGTGACTATCTCTTTCTCTCTGTCCCTGTTTCTGCCTCTGTCACTGTCTCTCACCTTCCCCTCACTTCTCCATGAGGGTATAGGAAGGTTGGACTTTCCTGTTGACATGGTCAATCATAGCCATCCTTCTACCTGTGAGCAAATAGAACCAATCAGGTTTCAAGTTTGTTTGTTTGTTTTCAACTGTTTCACCATACAGCTCCTTGCTCTAAGCCTCTTTTCTATTCAAAATAGCACTTGCTGGAAAAAAAAAAAAAAGCCTTTGGCCAGGTTTCAGGGTTTGAGAGCCTTTCCAGAAGAACAGTCACTCAGTATCTGATATTTTACTGGATTATATACTCAGATTAGGTTTTCTATTAAATTAGTAACACATAATCTGAATGGAGTTTCCACTGCAGCTAAGTGATCTAGATTTATGTCCCAGGAAGAGTATCACATGAGCGTCTTTGAAAATTCATTATTTCTCTTGACTCGTTCCTTAATTAAGTGCCTTCCTGCCTTCACTCATCTGTTCCAGCTTCTTTCTGCCCAGGAATGGTTTCTCTGGGATCAACTCCTGTAAAAAACTATAGTGTAAGTCTGCAACTGGCTTTCCCAGAAGGAGACTGTGGCCCCAGAATCTCCTTATTATTGTTTTGGGTTATATTTTTTTCCCCAATGAAATGAAAGAACTCTGCATTTTTTCCTTAGATCAGCAGGTTTCAGCACATTTCAGTTTATTTTTAACTGACCAGTGGTGAAGGTTAAATGCTTAGAATCTGAAGTACAAGCCCTGAGCATCCAGGGATGCAGGATCTGTTGCTGTTGCTGTCCTTTTCAAAATGTCCTTTGTCTGGAAACTGACTCCATTCCCCTCTAGAATTTCTATGTATTTCAGTTACTCATGTGTTACTGTATGCTTGGGTTGTATGCACACATGGGTTGTGCAATTTAGAGTCTGAGGGTTTGAACTGTCATTAACTTGAAACAACCAGGAGCTTTTTCTTTTCTTTGTTCTTATGAAGGTAGTATCTGCTACTGCTTGGACTTACTGCCGAATACAGCTATGGCAAATAGTGTTTTAAAAATTAATTTCCGTGTCAGTTAGCTGGTGTTGAGATCCTGGGAAGCTGTTTTGAGAAGGATCCTGAGGCCACAAAGAAGGTGGTGATTGAATAAAGATATTTACCTTGAATATGGAGTAGTGGTGTGGAGACCAGTGTGTATCTGCTGTTCCTTGTCTAATTTAAAGACTGTTTTGTTGTTGTTTATTTGCTAAATCATGTCTGACTCTTTTGTGACCCCATGGACTATAGCTCACCAGGCTCTTCTGTCCATGGAATTTTCCAAGCAAGAGTACTGGAGTGGGTTGCCATTTCCTTTTCCAGGGGATCTTCCGGACCCAGGGATCAAACCCGCATCTCTTGAATTGGCAGGAGGATTCTTTACCGTTGAGCCACCAGAATAGCCAATTCAAAGATACTTATGCAGTCCAGCGGTTAACACTTCATGTTTTCACTGCAGGTGGCATGGGTTTGATCCCAGGTCAGGGAACTAGGATCCTGTGTGCCCCACCGTGTGGCAAAAAAAAAAAAAGAAAACCCTCATGACAAACCTATGTGATATGTACTATTATTGATGCAGAAAGCTTAGTTTCTCTGTACACCAGTGCTAAATCAAATCTCAGAGACAGAGTTTTGGGTGAAGTAGAAAAAGACAGCTTTATGGCTTTGCCAGGCAAAAGAGGACATAGTGGGTTGATGCCCTCAAAACTGAGTTTCCCAAGTTGGGGAAGATAGAAGTTTTATAGTAAAACTGGGAGTGATCAGCTTGTGAACATTCTTCTGATAGGGTGGTGATGAGCTAAGTAGAAGTCAGCATTGTCAACCTTCAGGGTCAATTGGCCTTGGGTCTACATGCTTATGGGCAGCACTTCTCCCACCTGGAAGGAGTTTCAGTATCTGCAGAATAGCTCAAAGATAATGTTGTGTGTATCCACTGATGGGGAAACAGGACCTTGTCCCAAGGGGCTCTTGACTGTTTCTCCCTGGTCTCACATCTCCGCCCTTCCCTGATTAACAACTGCTTGAATCTGCCCTATAGAAGGTCACGGAGGCTGAATGAAGGCTGTTTCCTATGATCCATGAATCTGGGACACAGAAAGGCTCTGTGCCCAGGAGCCCCACCGGGCCCTGCAAGGTATCATTATTATCACCATTTTAGAGACAGGAAAACGAACCTGAGAGGATGTAAACAACTTGGCCCAAGATAATCGTGGGCAAAGAGTTAATGTAACAGCTCTCATTTCCCTTCTCCAGGAGAATTTGACCTTCATTGACTTCTGCTCTGTTACCCTGGTAACCTGATAAGAGCCATATGTCAATTATGTCTCTAGGCAACATTGCCTATGATAAAAATGACCCCTAATTGGTTGGCAAATTGCATCTGGAACTAGGAGGAGTTGTATGTAAACTATAAATACTTGAAAAGGACACCATACTTTGGGCTTCCCTGAAGGCAGTGTCTTTGGATGCCTCATAAGGGGCCCTTGAAAGCTGTGCCTCAGGAGGTGCTGATATAACTCAGGAGTTGCGAGATGCTGCTCCTCTGAGACACCAGGGCATCTCCTCCACCTGCCTGATATGCTCTGGTTTCCTTGCATGAGAGATGCGAGACTGGCCAGAAACTCTCTGAATGAGGAAGGCTACTTGGTACCGTCCTGCTGGTCTGTATCCTCCAACCTTCTGCGTAGGTTGGCGCCAGCATAGCCCATGGTCATCTTGTAAGTCCCAATGATCAGCTGGATCTAAAAGTTGGATCTAGAAGTGAATTGGCCCCGGGGTGTTGCAGTCCTACAGTCAGAAGTGGAGCAATCAAAATTGGAACCTATGCATTCTGACCCAAATGCCCATATCTGTCACCATGCAGCTAGGGTGCCTCAAGGAGGAGAAATAATTCTACAACTGTCTCAGGACTGATGTTTATCTGATCCTAGTTTGTCTACTTCCAAAACTATGCTCTTAACCACCAGTGAAGGCGTGGCTGTAGAATAAAAAGAAGTGTTTGTCACAGGTAGCCCTGCCTTATTCATCGAACCCATGGATGCATGGCTCACGAGACTTCCTGGAAGGTGACTTAATAGTGTAGGCGGACAAGAAGGGGTCAGTGTAGGTCATTCCCAGAGCTTATGCTTGCATTTCTTCCTCTCCTTTTCTCTTTTCTTTCCCTCCTCTCTGTTCTTTTCCGTTTAAAAAACAAAACAAAAAACTTTTGAACTACTTTTAGATTTTGAGAAAAGTTGCAAAAGTGTTACCCTTCCTATATGCCTTTCATCCAGATTTCTCAGATAGTAACATCTTACATAACCATAGTTACTAAAGCTGTGCAATGAGCATTGGTGCAATACCGCCAACTGAACTCCAGACCTTGTTCACATTTCACCAGTGTTTCCCCAAGGTTCTTTTTCTGTTCGTCGGTGGGACTAGATGCTGATCCCAGAAAGGGAGCCACAGTGTCTGCTGTTGTTCTCCTTAGTCTCCTCTAATGTATAACAACAGTTCCTCACTCATTCCTCCTCTTGGATACTTTGGAAGAACACCAATCCATTATTTTGTAGAATGTCCTTTAGTTGAGTTTGTCAGATGCTTTCTATGAGTGGACTGAGTGAGGTTATAAGTTTTGAGCAAGAATACCATAGCAATCCTCCTCCATGCATTGTATTAAGGGGTCACGATGTTGATATGTCTTATTCCTGGGGCTCATTCTTTTCTTCTCTCTTTCCTTTCTTAACTTCTTTCTTTAACCCACAAAAAACTCAGCACATTAAGATGGGGTCATAGTACCAGGACAGAAGCCCTCATCCTTATTATAGAAGTGTGAAAGATCCAGCCAGGGATGCTCTGGCTGCTTTCATTTTTCTTCTACATTTTGTTTTTCTAACTCTTTGTAGCTCCTTCAGTTTTTCAGCTATGTCTTGAATATGGAAATCAGTTCTGTCAAACTGAACTTTGTTAATGAAATAGCTAGGCCATGCGTGACTCTTTTACTGCTGTCAGTGGGGATGGCTGATTATACCTGTGAGGTTTGCACTCTGGTATTGCCAGCCTGGGAGGTTTGATTATTGGTGATCGACACTGTCCCGATGCTGCTCTTCCCTCACCAAATTCTTAAAGATGCTGGAGCCTGAGGGGGCTGCGGTTCCTGGAGGATGCAGCACTGGGTGTAAGAGAGTCCAATGTAAAGCCCATCCTCATCTCTAGGAGTGTCTGATGCAAGCAAGTCTCTCCTACGGGGTCTTTTCCTCTGTGTTTTATTGCTTTGTGAGTTAGGAGTTTCAAAAGTTGTCTGGGTCAGGGTCAGGCAGCTGAGGGGTGAAGAGGTGTAGGAATAGGAGTGGGGAGGGTAGAGGAGGGCCCTGTGACCAGCAGGGCACATCTGTATGGTGTGTCTTTCTAACTTCAGGGGGAAAGTGTTCCATAAAACCGTAGTTAAGCAATTTAAATAGAAATCTCAAATAAGTGGAATTTCTCTCGTCTTCAGTTTTTGAGAAATGGATTGTGAGTTCTTATCTGAAATTTATTTTAAAAATACTTCTAGGTATGTTTCAGGATCAGTACAGTTACCCTAATCTCTACAGTTTACTTTATAGAATGCGGTGTTGACCAGAGATGTTCACTGAGTTAACAGTTTCCATATTTGGAATCACAGGGCTTTGGACTAGAGGGTATCAAGGTAGATTATATTCAATGTAATGTCTTTACTACATTTATTTCAAGAAATATTAAACTGACAAAGTAGAAAGAAGGAAAGGAATTGGAAAAAAGATTCATCAGGAGTATATATTTCTTTTTTTTTTTTGTCTCAGATCTTTTTTTTTTAACTACATATTATATCCCCCTATGAGCCCCTTCTGGAACCTAATTGTCCTCCCTCCCTACCATGAATTCAGCATTTATCCTTTCCAGCATGTCAGCAAGTTTTCATATGTTTATTAGATATTTATGAATTCATAAACCACATGTAGTATCATTTTACAGGTCTTAAAATGCATATAAACTACTATATATACTGCAAAGTGCTTTACATAAAATACTTTATATACAGTCTGCAACTTTTTCACTCAATATTGTGTCTTGTTTTATGGTCACAAAGTTTATATTTTGATTATCAAAAGATTATCAAAGTTTGAAATAATGTCAAGTAAAAGCTATGCTATGTAATAATGCCATATCTGCTCACTGGAAAGTTTAAAAATCAGCATTTTTATAATTAAATCAATAACCTGGTAATTGACAGGTGAGCCATAATTTTTTTTTAATAACCTAAAATTATTTTTGCTTTGGGAATCTAATTGTACAGACTTGATCATAATTACCTAGACCTTAAAGTGTTAATATGGTTTTTCTCATATGTGAATGCAACACAAGCCACTGTGGATAATCTGGAAGACAAAGAAAAGCATAAAGTAGAAAATAAAATGTTCACAATCTGAATTGTCCATGATCTACATATACTAATTCAGAAATAGTCACTATACGCATTTTGATGTATTTTTTTCCAGGCTTTCTTCTATGTACATACAAATATTTTGTTTCAAAACTAGAATTATGTCATGTGAAGTTCATTATCCTTAACATGATTTTATGAACATGACCTCTTTTCAGTGAACATTCTTGGGAAATGTGATATAAATTTTTCATACAGATTCACCAGATTGTATTTAACTGGTCCCCAAAGATTAAAGTAGTAGGAAACAAGTATATCTATGTATAGTGATTAAATTCAAATGATTTTTTTTCTCAAAGCATAGTATTCAAATTACATATTTTGCCTGAGGAAACAAATCCCCAGTAATTGTATGATATGACTTACTGAATGCAAACTCTTGATAATATCAAAGCTCTACTTTGAAACGCAAGGCTGTAATTTTGCTCCCAAAATGCATACTTCAGAGTCATAAAGTAACAGCTACAGCTGGTTACTCAGATTTAAGTAGAATCTGCTACAGTAATTGAATAGTTTTCACATAGTTTTGGTCTCCATGGGTTTATGCTTAATAGTGAAAAATCAAAGGTCTGTGAACTTCCTCCTTATAAATGACCAATTACATGGATGACCTAAAAAGAGTTCTGGTTGTTTTGTTTATGAGATAGTACTAGAGTAGCTCCAATACATGCTTTTAACTGTAACAAAATGGTTCATAGTTTAAATAAATTACAATTTATCTATTCTTTGTTGTTTTTGCTTTTAATTTTTTTTCTGTCATGCAAAAGACTACAATTATATATTTAAAAATTAAGCCTATTCTTTCCAATGCAAATGAGCATATCTATACCTTTTGAGTCCTGTGGTCCAGGAAAAGTCCTGAAGATTGTAAATATTGCTACCTACTTACTAGGTAGCCTTGCTGAGTAGATAAATTGAATGGATGCATGCGTGCATGGATCCATGGATGCATGGATGATTAGATGGATGGATGGATAGATGGATGGTTTAATCAATTCTTGAATCTCTTAATTTGTCAAAACTTTTATTGGGTTGGCCAAAAAGTTTATTCAAGTTTTCCATAAGATGTTACACAAAAAACTTGAACAAACTTTTTTGGCCAAACAATGTATCCATTTACAAAATGTCTTTGCATGTGTGGAAGAACAACATATAAATTCTTAGTCTCCTTTTTCCTTCTAGATGTTGAGATGCTTCAGGCCAGTACATCTAATCCAATCCCCAGGGATGGTTTCTCTCGGACTACGAAGGACTCTATGATTCGCAAGTTTTTAGAAGGTATGTTGGATCAGTGAGCAGGAAAGCAAAAAGAAGGAAAGAGAAACAAATGTAGACATTGCCTGGCTACCTATGAGGGTTGCTCCACTCAACAAATGCACATGGCCCGTGGTGTGATAGGAGACCCATGAGCTCCCCCATCAGCCTGTTACAAGTAGGCCCGAAGTTCCCACCAGTGGAGCCACTGCTTTGGGTAAACAAGTTGCCTTTAGCAAGACCTCTTTTGAAATACACAGGTTCATTTTTATTTTACCAAAATTTCATGAGTACCTACTATAAGCAAAGAACTATTTTAGATACTGGGCTAGGGTCACAAAAGAAAATAAGATATGATCAATACCCTCAAGAGACTTTACTTTCTGGTGAAGGAGGAGAGCATGCGGGACATACATAGGTTCAAGGTTGCATTAAATCAAGGCTGTATTGTATAGTGATTTTATATATATATATATATATATATATAGCCCAGTTTTCCCACTATTTATGAAGAGCTTGTCTTTGCCTCCCTTTGTATTCTTGGCTCCTTTGTCATAAATAACTGATCATATAAGCATGAGTTTATTTTTGACTTTTGATTCTTTTCCATTGGTCTACAGTGGTCTGTTTTTATGCCAGTACTATACTGTTTTGATTACTGTAGCTTTGTAGTGTAGTTTGAGATCAGGGAGCATGATACTTTTAGCTTTCTTCTTCTTTTTCAAGATTACTTTGGTTATTTGGGGTCTTCTATGTTTCTGTACACATTTTAGAATTATTTGTCCTAATTCTGTGAAAAATGCCATTGGTATTTTGATAGAGATTGCATTGAGTCTATAGATTGCCTTGGGGAATATGGTCATTTTAGCAATATTAATTCTTCTAATCCATGAATGTGGTTTATCTTTCCATTTGTTTGTGTTGTCTTCAATTAGTTTCATAAACGTCATAATGTTCAGAGTACAGATCTTTTACCTCCTTGGTTAGATTTATTCCTAGGTATTTTATTCTTTTTGATGCAGCTGTTAATGGATTGTTTTAATTTCCCTTTCTCACAGTTCATTATTCGTGAATGCAACAGATTTCTGTATATTAATTTTGAATTCTGCAACCTTCCTGAATTCATTGACTAGTTCTAATAGCTTTTTTATGGCATCTTTAGGATTTCCTATATACAGTCTCATGTTATCTGCAATCAGTGACAGTTTTTCTTTTTCTTTTCTGATTTGGATTCCTTTTATTTCTTTTTCTAATGTGATTACTATGACTGGGACTTCCAAGACTATGTTGTATGAAATTGTCTTGTTCTTGATCTTAGCAGAAATGCTTTCAGCTTTTCACCGTTTGTATGATGTTAGCCGTATGATATGGCCTTTATTATGCTGAATTATGTTTCTTCCATACTCATTCTGTTGAGAGTTTTTTAAAATTATAAATGGATGTCGGATTTTGTCAAAAGATTTCTATGCATCCGTTGAAATGATTACACAGTTTTATTCTTTAATTTGTTAATATGACATATCACATTCACTGATTTGCAGATACTGAATCATTTTGCATCCCTTGGATTAAATCCCACTTTATCATAATGCATGATCCTTTTAGTACTTTGTTGAATTCCATTTGCTAATATTTTGTTGAGGACAATTTTGCATCTATGTTCATCAAGGATATTGACCATAATATTCTTTTTCGTGGTGTCTTTGTCTGCTTTAGGTGTCAGTGTGATGCTGGCCTCATAGATGAATTCAGAAACATTCCTTCCTCTGCAAATTTTTAATGTGAACTCTTCTTTAAATGTTTTCTAGAATTTACTTATAATCTGCCTGGTCCTGGACTTTTGTTTGTTGCAAATTTGTAAAGTTACTGCTTCAGTTTCATTCTTGATAATTGGTCTGTTCATATTTTCAATTTCTTCCTGATTAAGTCTGGGAAGATTGTATGTTTCTAGGAATTTATCCATTTCTTCTAGATTGTCCATTTTATTGGTGTATAATTGTTTGTAGTAATCTCTTGTGATCCTTTGTATTTCTGTGATATCAGTTGTAACTTCTCTGGTTTCATTTCTGATGTTATTTATTTGGGACTTCTTTCTTTGTTTCTTGATGAGTCTGGCTAAATACTTATCAGTCTCTATTTTATTTATTTTTGCTCTTATCTTTATTGTTTCTTCCCCTCTACTAACTTTAGGTTTTGTTGTTCTTTTTCTGATTCCTTTAGGTATAAGGTTAAGTTGTTTATCTGAGACTTTTCTTGCTTCCTGAGGTAGGCCTGAAGCTCCCTCTTCGAACTGCTTTTGATATGTCGCCTAGACTTTGGATTATTGTGTTTCCATTTTCATTTGTCTCCAGGTATTTTTTATTTCCTCTTTGATTTCTTCAGTGACCCATTAGTTGTTTAGTAGAATATTGTTTAGCCTCCATGGTTTTTGTTTTTGTTTTTTTTTAGTTTTTATTGTAGTTGATTTCTGGTTCCATCCTGTTATAGTTTGGAAGATCAGATCAGATCAGTCGCTCAGTCGTGTCCCACTCTTTGCGACCCCATGAATCGCAGCATGCCAGGCCTCCCTGTCCATCGCCAACTCCCGGAGTTCACCCAGACTCACATCCATTGAGTCAGTGATGCCATCCAGCCATCTCATCCTCTGTCGTCCCCTTCTCCTCCCACCCCCAATCCCTCCCAGCATCAGAGTCTTTTCCAATGAGTCAGCTCTTCGCATGAGGTGGCCAAAGTACTGGAGTTTCAGCCTCAGCATCAGTCCTTCCAAAGAACACCCAGGACTGATCTCCTTTAGAATGGACTGGTTGGATCTCCTTGCAGTCCAAGGGACTCTCAAGAGTCTTCTCCAGCACCACAGTTCAAAAGCATCAATTCTTCGGCACTCAGCCTTCTTCACAGTCCAATTCTCACATCCATACATGACCACAGAAAAAACCATAGTCAGATGCTTGATACAATTTAAATCTTTATAAATTTATTGAGGCTAGTTTTGTGGCCTATCATGTGATCTACCCTGGGGAATAGCCCATGTGTACTTCAAAAAAGTGTGTATTCTGCTCCTTTTGGACTCAGTGTTCTATCATTCAGTTAGTTCTGCTGCTCAGTCATGTCCGACTCTTAGTGACCCCATGGACTGCAGCATGCTAGGCTTCCCTGTCCATCACCAACTTCTGGAGCTTGCTCGAACTCATGTCCATTGAGTCGGTGATGCCATCTAACCATCTCATTTTCTGCCATCCCTCTCTCCTGCTTTCAATCTTTTCTAGCATCAAGTTCTTTTCTAATAAGTCAGTTCTTTGCATCAGGTGACCCAAGTATCAGAGCTTCAGCTTCAGCATCAGTCCTTCCAATGAATATTCAGGACTGATTTCCTTTAGGATTGACTGGTTTGATCTCCTTGTAGTCCAAGGGACTCTCAAGAGTCTTCTCCAACACCACAGTTCGAAAGCATCATTTCTTTGGCACTCAGCTTTCTTTTTTTGTTTTAATTTATTTATTGTAGTTGGAGGCTAATTACTTTACAATATTGTAGTGGTTTTTGCCATACATTGATATGAATCAGCCATGGGGTTACATGTGTTCCCCATCCTGAGTCCCCCTCCCACCTCCCTCTCCACCCCATCCCTCTGGATCATCCCAGTACACCAGCCCTGAGCACTCTGTCTTATGCATTGAACCTGGACTGGCAATCTGTTTCATATATGATAATATACATGTTTCAGTGCTATTCTCTCAGATCTTCCCACCCTCGCCTTCTCCCACAGAGTCCAGAAGACTGTTCTATACATCTATGTCTCTTTTGCTGTCTCGCATATAGGGTTATCATTACCATCTTTCTAAATTTCATATATATGTGTTAGTATATTGTATTGGTGTTTTTCTTTCTGACTTACTTCACTCTGTATAATAGGCTCCAGTTTCATCCACCTCATTAGAACTGATTCAAATGTACTCTTTTTAATGGCTGAGTAATATACCATTGTGTATATGTACCACAGCTTTCTTATCCATTCGTCTGCCGATGGACATCTAGGTTGCTTCCATGTCCTGGCTATTATAAACAGTGCTGCAATGAACATTGGGGTACACGTGTCTCTTTCAGTTCTGGTTTCCTCGGTATATATGCCCAGCAGTGAGATTGCTGGGTCATATGGCAGTTGTATTTCCAGTTTTTTAAGGAATCTCCACACTGTTCTCCATAGTGGCTGTACTAGTTTGCATTCCCACCAACAGTGTAAGAGGGTTCCCTTTTCTCCACACCCTCTCCAGCATTTATTGCTTGTAGACTTTTGGATTGCAGCCATTCTGACTGACGTGAGATGGTACCTTATTGTGGTTTTGATTTGCATTTCTCTGATAATGAGTGATGTTGCGCATCTTTTCATGTGTTTGTTAGCTCTCTGTATGTCTTCTTTGGAGAACTGTCTATTTAGTTCTTTGGCCCATTTTTTGATTGGGTCATTTGTTTTCCTGGAATTGAGCTTCAGGAGTTGCTTGTATATTTTTGAGATTAATTCTTTGTCAGTTGTTTCATTTGCTATTATTTTCTCCCATTCTGAAGGCTGTCTTTTCACCTTGCTTATAGTTTCCTTTGTGGTGCAAAAGCTTTTAAGTTTAATTAGGTCCCATTTGTTTATTTTTGCTTTTATTTCCAATACACTGGGAGGTGGCTCATAGAGGATCCTGCTCTGATTTATGTCGGAGAGTGTTTTGCCTATGTTTTCCACTAGGAGTTTTATAGTTTCTGGTCTTACGTTTAGATCTTTAATCCATTTTGAGTTTATTTTTGTGCATGGTTTTAGAAAGTGTTCTAGTTTCATTCTTTTAAAAGTGATTGACCAGTTTTCCTAGCACCACTTATTAAAGAGATTGTCTTTTCTCCATTATATATTCTTGCCTCCTTTGTCAAAAATAAGGTGCCCATAGTTGCATGGATTTATCTCTGGGATTTCTATTTTGTTCCATTGATCTATATTTCTGTTTTTGGCACTCAACTTTCTTTATAGTCCAACTCTCACATCAATACATGACTACTGGAAAAACCATAGATTTAACTGTATGGACCTTTATGTATCTATTAAGTCTACCTGGTCTAATATGTCATTTACAGCCAGTGTTTCCTTACTGAATTTTTGGCTAGATGATGTATCTGTTGATGTAAGTGATATGTTAAAGCCTCCTATTATTGTATTATATTATTGTATTACTGTCAATTTTTCCATTTATGCTGGGTAATATTTTCTGTATGTATTTAGTGCTCCTATGTTAGATGCATCTATACTTTTAATTGTTATATCTTCTTATTGGATTGTTCTCTTTATCATTAGATACTGTCTGTATTTGTCTCTTGTTACAGTCTTTGCTTTAAAATCTACTTTGTCTAGTCTTCTTCTTCTTCTTGTTCCTTTGTTTAGCATGTATTTCTCTGCCCCTCATTTTGAATAATTCTCTCTTTTAATTTTTGTGCATTTGGTAGCTTGGAAATGTTTCCCAATCTTAGAGAAGTGGCCTTGTATAGCAGATATTTATGGGGCCCAGTAGCATAGCCCTTTTGGTCGCCAGAGCCATATGCTCTAGTTGTGCCTTCTACTTGGGCTATATGGGCCTTTCTGTTGTGGCAGGGCCAACTGCTGTGGAGGTGCTGGTAGGTGGGGCTGGTCCCTGGCCTGATTGGTTGCCAGGCCCTACCTAATGCAGAGGCCGTCAGCTTACTGATGGGCAGGGCTGGGATCCAGGGCAGCTGGTTGCAGGAGTTGGGGATCTCAGGGTTTGACAATTGTTTTAATCACCTTTCTCTCTGCTTCTAGGCAACAGCATGGGAATGTCCAGTTTGGAAAGAGACCATCTTGATCAGGAAGAAGATGTATATCACACAGTGGATGATGATGAGGCCTTGTCAGTGGACTTGACCAACAGGCCCCCTGTCCCAGTGCCCAGACCAGAGGCCAGCGCATCTGCCACTCACCAGCTATCTGACAATGAATCATACATTTCTAAAGGCAAGTGTGGCAGGGAATGATGCCCAGTGGGGTCTTCAGGGCCTCTGAGCAGGAATTCCCTGGATCCTCTACCTCCTGAATTATTGCTTAGAGAGTATTCCCTCCTGAATGGTCTCCAACCAGTCCCCGGAGACAGGGTCAGTGTTTGGGGCAGATTCTGGAACTAGACTAGGGGCAGTGGTCAAATTCAGTTCTGGCCTTCCTGCAGGAATTGGCGCATAATGGGAAGAAAGAGATAAATAAGATGTCTCTCTACTCCAAATAGCAAGATCCCTGGTAACTGTTATCTCCTGAAACTATTACTATTATTATTTATTTTAAATATGCTTCCCTGGTGGCTCAGAGGATAAAGTGTCTGCCTGCAATGCAGGAGACCCGGGTTTGATCCCTGGGTTGGGAAAATCCCCTGGAGAAGGAAATGGCAATCCACTCCAGTATTCTTGCCTGGAGAATCCCATGGAGAGAGGAGCCTGGCGGGCTACAGTCCATGGGGTCACAAAGAGTCGGACACGACTGAGTGACTTCACACACAACATTTATTGAAACCTACTGAATGCTTTATTTGGAATATGTCATAATAGTCTATTAGGTACAGGCCATTATCATTTCTATTTTACAGATGAGAAAAATGGAGGCTCACGGAGGTTGCTTGATAACCATATAGCAGAGCTAGGATTTGAATTCAGGGAGTCTCCCTCTACAACCTTGGTTTTCAACCACAATGCTAGGCTATCTACCTACCTACCTACATTGATAAAAGTTGATGATGAGTTTTGAGTTCTTCACAATGACCCCTGGGACATTAGATTCTCATAGCATTGTAAGTTTCACTATCTTTCAGGACTTGATTTTATTAATATGATTACAAATACTATATGAGTATAAGAATTGCCAGATCTGTGCACTTGACCTCCATTTCATGTTTAATAGTATAACAGGTTGTGGAAGGTATGGCAAAAGATTATAAACTGGGAAGATAGCCCTCAACCAGAGCCCCAGGTAATTGGGCTATGGTTGTCAAATAAAAATACAACCATATCTCATTAAGTATGAATTCCAGAAAAACAACAAATAATTCCTTAGTGTAAGTGTGTCCCAAATATGGCACTCTTTTTTTCAGTTTTTTTAGCAATCCACTCCAGTATTCTTGCCTAGAGAATTCCATGGACAGAGGAACCTGGTGGGCTACAGTCCATGGGGCTGCAAAGAGTCAGACACGACCGATGTGACTGAGCACGCATGCAATGATAATAAAAGCTTACATGAAGTGCTTGCACATGCCAGGCACTTTTCTAAGCACTTTCCATATATTAACTCATATAATCCCCACAACAACCCACAGCCAAGGGTACAATATCATCCTCATGCTACAGATCAGAAAACTGAGGCAAGAGTTCAAGCTTCTTGTCTTAAATCATGTGGCTCATAAATGGTAGAGACAGGGTTTAAATGCAGGGAGTCATGTGCAGAGCCCAAGGAGCCTTAATCACTTGTTAGTCCTACCACTGAGTGAACGTTTGTCACTTCTCAGTGTTCCCTCGGAGGCTTTATGGGTTCCTTGTGCATGAGTGACATCATCGAAGTCACTTTGGAGCCTTGCACACATTTTACATGTCCCACTGCTCTGAGTTCTGTCTTACGGCACTTGCTGACGTGTTAAGTGGCACTTCCTTTTATTCTCACACTTCGGGGTGTTCCATGGCTTGCTTCAAATATTCAAGGATCCAGCACACGTCCTTGTTCACATTACCCTTTTCTTTAATGATCTCATAAATGCCGATTATATCCTCTGCCTGGCCTTGTCTTTCTGGTTTGAGACCTTGTCTGTTTGATCTGTCTTCATGTTGTAATCCCTAGAGCTTCCATTCATTGGTTGCCTCCTTTAAAGGGGCTTGTCTGGTGGCTCAGTGAAAAGAATCTGCCTGCAATGCAGGAGACCCAGGTTCAATCCCTGGGTCGGGAAGATCTCCTGGAGAAGGGAATGGCAACTCATTCCAGTATTTGAGGAGCCTGGTGGGCTACAGTCCATGGGGTTGCAAAGAGTCAGACCCAACTGAGCAACTAACACTTCACTTTCTAGAATTTTGATTTACAGAACTGCATGCAGTGGTCCAAGTTGTGATCCATTATTATTTATTTTGGACAAGATTTTGGTAATTTTTCTGCTAAATGTATAAAATATTATAAAGCTTCTTAGAAAGAGGTACTATTTGGCTTTACTTAGAATGCTGTTTATCTCACAGTTTTTGCAGAAAAAAGTCAAGAGAAGCCTGGGAATTTCTATGTTACCTCAGAGAGCATCAGGAAAGGTAAGCAGATGTCCTCAGCTTTCTTTTGCAGGACCTAGACTTCTTGGTGGCAGTGATCATGTTTCAGAGATTTCCAGGTGTAATCACTCCTTAGCCTTGAAAAACAGAGGTTCAAGAAATACCTGAAGTGGAACCGTACCAAAGGTGAAAGGAGAGAAGAGATTGAGGTGCCTTAGAACATTGTACAGATTGATCATACCAATGACTTTAATACCTGAGAAAGTGTCTGTAACAGCACACTAGAATACTATTTAGACATTGAAACTAATACCAACAGGATGAAAGCGGGCAGCCCTGCAGCCCCTAGTGATCCAGCCCTACCGTGCTATTTACCTAGGCTAGCTGTATTAGCTAAAGTATACTTTAATTCAACTTTTACTTGAGACATTTTGTTTGTCACTGGGTGACATTTTTTTTGAAAGCTTTTTAAAGGAAGTTTGAAGAGATAAGTGCTCCTTTGTTCTTGATACATTTCCTTGTGCTAAACAGAGGCATTCAGTAGTATCCCAATGACGATTCTTTTGAAAAGGAGCCATGACACCATCTAAACATTGGAAAGCATCCCTAAAGACTTTGGTAGTAGGAGACTGGAACTGACTGACTTGTGCATTTTTATTTTGCCCCCACATTCCATCTCCCAATATAATTAAAGATTATAGGGCAAACCTGGGAGAAAGGCATGTGAGTGTGGTGGATGGAGAGAATGGTGGTAAGAATGATGGATAAGTTTCTCTGAAGCTTTTTCAGTACCCACTGGGTGAAGTCATCTCTCTTTTTCCTTTATGCCACCTCCTTGAATTGCAATGTCCAAATGGGGTCCTCCTGGAGAAATTTAGAATCAAAGATAGCCCTACAGGGATGAGCAGTGGAAGGTCACGCTGTTTTCATGTGCTTCAGTGGCTCCATCACTTCTGCAAGTCTAGCTTGCTCCCCACCGAACTTAGAGGAGCCACGCGGCCTGGAGAGAGAGGAGCTGGCGTCATACTTCCCTACAACATTTAAAGCATGAACAACCCAAGGAGAGTCACTTGGGACCCAGCACCTAATTTTTACCTGGTGACTTTGGACCTGGGTCATGATTCCATTAGCCTTCCAGTCTCCTCAGGCATTTCGTGCCTGTAGGTTCACAATCATGTGCCCTATGCTGCTTGGAGGCAGGCAGGATGGGGAGGGCTGGAAGTGCTGGAAGAAGCATCCTGGTTAGCCTTTCCTGTATATTCTCTTCTGGGAGTGGATTTTAGTCTAAATCAATGGTTCTCAACTGGGGGTGATTTCTCCTCCACTGGCCAGCACCGCCCCACCCTGCCATTTGGCAACATCTGGGGCATTTTTTAAAAAGATTATTTATTTATTTATTTTGGCTTCACTGGGTCTTCTTGCTGTGCCCAGGCTTTCTGAGCTTTCTGTGGTGAGCAGGAGCTACTCTCTACCTGTGTGTGGGTTTCTCGTTATGGTGGTTCCTCTTGTTGCAAATCATGGGCTCTCGGGCATGTGGGCTCAGTAGCTGTGTCTCTTGGCCTCTAGAGCACAGGCTCAGTAGTTGTGATGCATAGACTTAGTTGTCCCGTGGCATGTGGAGTCTTCCCAGAGCAGGGAGAGAACCTGTGTCCCCTGCATTGGCAGGAAGATTCTTTTTTTTTTTTTTTTTGGCAGGAAGATTCTTAATCTCTGGACCACCAAGGAAGCCCTGGGACATTTTTTGTTGTTGTTGTGGCAGCTGAGGAAGGAGATGCTATTATCATCAAGTGGGTAGAGGCCAGGGATAAGGTTAAACATCCTACAGTGTACAAGACAGCCAGCCAACCCCAACCAAGAATTACCTAGTCCAAAATGTCAGTAGTGCCAAGGTTGAGAAACGCTGGTCTAAAGACTTCTCAGTAATTCATGTTGACTTATCTACTGGATGCTGTGTGCATGCATGTGTGCTAAGTCATTCAATTGTGTCCAACTTTTTATGACCCCATGGACTGTAGCCCACCAGGCTCCTCTGTCCATGGGATTCTCCAGGCAAGAATACTGGAGTGGGTTGCCATGCCCTCCTCCAGAGAATCTTTGCCACCCAGGGATTGGACCCGCATCTCTTATGTCTCTCTTGGCAGGCGGGTTCTTTACCACCAGCGCCACCTGGGAAGCCCCCCTGGTTGCTATACCTTTCTAAAATGTTGTGACCTTGTCTACTTTAGTGTCATAGGCTTTGAAATTATTAGCT
Source organism: Bison bison bison (assembly GCF_000754665.1). Lineage (NCBI taxonomy): Eukaryota > Metazoa > Chordata > Mammalia > Artiodactyla > Bovidae > Bison > Bison bison. The sequence goes on along the minus strand of NW_011493551.1, from coordinate 1,433,324 downwards.
GCTTCCCTATCTCTGATTCCATGTAGCATCTCCCTTGTCTTGATTCCACATGCGATTGTTCTTCTGAGACATGTCCTCTTGAGCCCACAGCCAGCATCATGAACCCCATTCACCCGGTCAGCTCTCTCCAGTGGAGGAGCCTGGAAACTGAGTTTCTCTTTCCTTTCCAGAGCCACTTGTCAGACCGTGGAGGGACAGGCCTCAGTCGAGCATATATGATCCCTTTGCTGGGATGAAAACACCAGGCCAGCGGCAACTCATTACCCTCCAGGAGCAGGTGAAGCTGGGCATCGTCAACGTGGACGAGGCCGTGCTGCACTTCAAAGAGTGGCAGCTCAACCAGAAGAGGCGGTCAGAGTCCTTCCGCTTCCAGCAGGTAACTGGCTCTGGATGGACTTTGTATCGTGTCTGACTCTCCGCTAGACGGTAGAGAAGGGCTGAGTCCATGCTGTAACTGCACACCTGGGCTGGGTCTGAGAACGTCTGTTTGAGTGTCGTGGTGAGTCACTGCATACTTGCATTTGTCACCTGTTGTCTGGAACCGTATGGCTCCCTGGCCGAGCGCTGGTTGGCCTTTCTTGTTGTCATGAGGCTCCAGATCAGGAACCGAGACTCAATTATAACCCCAGTTCTGCCCTGCCACTTCCCTCTGCATGTGGCCCTCTACTTTTGCTTTCTAGCTTTTTGCTTTTCAGAGGCCTTCTCTCTACTCCTAGTGCCGACACGCCCACAGAACTACCACACCTTAGAACTCAAAGAGAACTTGGATGGCTCCCAAGAATTACGCTTAGGTGAGCAAAGCAAGTCACTGACATAAAACCACTCAAGTTAAAACACACTCTCGTATATACACTCCCACCTCCCGCCCCCCCCCACACACAGATGCACACACAAACTGTAGCCATGTTTGCAAATGCAAAGATCTGGAAAGGACGACCCTATACCCACCCCAATGGTCACCACTCAAGAGGAAACTGGGATCAGAGGGCTTGGCTGTCAGGAGAGTCCTGCTGTTACATGAGGACATGTAGTTACATGGTGACACACACTGTGACGCATGGGGACGTGAGTCCTAAAGCTGCATTCGTCCAGCTCTGACAACAGTCTGTGGCACTGTGCTAAGTGCTGAGTGGACCCAATCTCTTCCACCCCTCACAGCAGGCATGGACATAAGTGTCATTGGGCTTCCCTGGTGGCTCAGACAAAAAAGAATCTGCCTGCAATGGAGGAGACCTGGGTTCAGTTCCTGGGTAGGGAAGATCCCCTGGAGAAGAGAATGGCTACCCATCCTTGCCTGGAGAATTCAATGGACTGAGGAGCCTGGTCGGCTACTGTCTGTAAGGCCACAAAGAGTCAAGACACAGCTGAGCTACTAACACTTTCACTTCACTTTACAGAACACCGAGGCTCAGAGAGGTAGGGAGGCAGGGTCAGGATTCAAAGGAAACCTTTCTCATTTCAGAGCCTGTGCTCCCTTCGCAATGCTGTGTCTGCCCTCTGAGTGCTCCTAAAGCACTCTCTCCCAGCCTGTCTCCCTCCCTCTGGGGGTCTGGATGCAGGAACCCAGGGCCCTCCTCACCCAGGAGACCCAGGGAGGCTGCAGTACTGCTGGGAACAGGCTGGTCTTGGCCAAACACTGATCTTCTGAGTCCTTGCCAAGTTGGTGCCACGCAGCATGGTCGTCAGGAGTAGCCAGAGCTCCAGTGCCAGGCAGCCTGAGTCCAGCCTTACTCTGCCTCTTTAGACTGGACGACCACAGCCTCTCTGTACCTCTGCTTTCCCATCTCTGAAGTGTGAGGGAAGAGGGCTAGACAACATCAACCTTGTGAAGCCCTTGGCATGCCTGGCACATAGTAAATGCTGAGAGTACTCCATGCTCTGATTGCCTCCTGGCACTTACAGAGCCAAGGAGTCCAAGGACTGGACAGTGTGAAGACCATACCAGGGGCTGCCCCATTGTGCCCCATTTTCCTCTGTCTCTGTCCCTTACTTCCCCTCTCGTGAGCAGGCACCTTCCCTTCAGCTCCTTCTCTCTTCAGGTGACTCTTGCTTCTGTGTCTCTGGTAACGTCTTTTCAGCCACCAGCTGGGCATGTCCCCCGAGGTATCCTAGACCTGCAGCACACCCAACAACACACAGGCCCTTGAGGCCTCTTCCCTGGCCTGGCTCCCTGTGTCTGTTCACTCACTGTTATCTTCCAGAGGCCGATGTCCGGACTTCAGACCCTCCTGGGCTCTTCTCCACACTCCCCCACATCCAGCCCGCTGTGTGTCTTCCTTGGTCTTGCTCCGTGCGTTCTTCCTCTCGCCTCTGCTCCTATCTTTGCGCTCCCTCTGCCACATCCTCATGCTGACCTGTATCACCTACATCTGCCCTATCACATCGTCTTCAGGTGGGTCTCCTTGCCTCCAACTCCTTCCCCCTCCTCTCTGCCCGACCTTACAGCTATGGCCAGCCCCCAACTTCCAGTGTCTCCCTGCTGCTTCCTGGCCCAAGCTCAGTCTCTCAGCTGCAGTCACAACCCAACCAGTCTTTCTGTCCTGCCTCTGTGGCTCCCTCACAGGAACGTTCTGCTCCAGCCAGATGGTCTGAGTGTTAGTCCCTGGGGCATTTCCCTAGAATGCTCAGACACTTCACTTCAAGGTGATTGTTGTTTATGAACTAAAATAGCAACAAATATTGCTCCTCACATGTCTGTTTAACATTTGTTGAATGACTGTGATAGCCCAAACAGAAGGATGACAGGAAGGTGCAAGACCTGGTCTCTTGCCCTTTAAGAGCTCAGTGCCTCTGAAGAGACTACACACACACACACACACACACACACAAAACACACGCATGCACACATGCACACGGCACACACATCATAACCCAGTGCCACATGGCATGGGCATCACTAAAGACTGGGACAGTCTGCTGTAGGGGGAGGTGGTTTAGAAGGTGGGCCTTGACCCAGGCTGGGAACAGAGTCATGGAATCATTGTCCCTCAAGGTCAGGGGAATGTGCGAGAACACAGTCTCAGAGGTGGGAATGAGGGTGGAGAGCTTGTAAGCAGGTAGGAGACTGGCCTGTCTAAGGGGCGTGCAAGGTGGGGGTGGATTATAAGGCTGGGAAGGAACTGGGAACCAGAGAGGAGGGGAGACCCTTTGTTGTGGACAAGACGTCTTCTCTTCAGGCGTAGCTTCTAAGAGGACTTGAATTTCTCTGGGAACTGATTGCAAATGCACTTGGCCTCATTTGCATGTTGGAAATGTTATTGCAATGTGATATATCTTGCAAATGTCATAAAATCAGAAAGAAACTCTAATGCCTTGAGGGTATAATTCTGGTGTATATTTTTAAAAACAAACTAAATTTTTCCAGGAAAATCTTAAACGGCTAAGAGATAGCATCACCCGAAGACAGAGAGAGAAACAAAAATCAGGAAAGCAGACAGGTATGTGGCTTCCTGGGGCTCCTGCACGCTGGGGGACTTTGCTATGGTCTGTTTTCCTTGACTGTCTTTTCTGCTGGGGCCTGAATGGGCAGACCACTCGTCCAGCACCTGTCACCCTCATTACAGATCTGGGTCCCCCAATAGGCTGTAAGGTCCTTTGGAACAATGACTTTGTCTTGTTAATTCTGTAAATCTAGTACCTGGCTGGCACATAAGGCATGTCAGCAAATGAAAGAAAGGAAGGCTTGAACTCTGTACCCCTCTCTCCTCCCATGAGAGAGGACAATAATGCTTTCTCCTAGGCACCTGACTCTCCCCTTGGCATTTAGGAAGACATGTTTCTCTGAGCAGAGAAAGGAGAAAGTCCCATTCACATAGTGTCAGCATCTGGTTCAAGCAGGTCTACTGTGTCATCGGTGTCCACACCACACGGATCTCAGGTGCAGCAGAGCTCCTGCCGTGTGTAGCGGAGGTCCAATAGCAGGACCATGGATTCCAGTTGTGCGCACTGAGAACCCTCTGCTCCCCTTGACCCTCCCTCCTCCAGGTGCTACCCATGTGGCACCACCATCCCTGGGCAAGGAGTGGGCGGAAGGTCAGAGGGGTCATCCTCAGACTCCTGCCTGGGTGACAAGGTTTTAAATGTGTGCTGCCATTAGCCACACTCATACTTGTCTGCCTTCTGGTTGGGAAGAGGACAAAGGAGAGGAGGAAGAAAGTCGTTCAAGAGCTGTATTCATCCTAGGGTCAGACGGCAGGGTACCCAGTGGTAGAAGGCGGAGGTGCTTTTTAAAACTATGGCACAAGAACCATGGGACATCCCTGGTGGTCCAGTGGTCAGGACTCCATACTTCCATTGAAGGTCATGGGTTTGAGCCCTGGTTGGGGGACTAAGATTCCACAATCTGCACAACATGGC
>NW_011493551.1:1415994-1428868 GCF_000754665.1 Bison bison bison | reverse complement strand
ATGCTAAAAAAAGAAGAAGAAGAAGAAGAAGACTTGATTGAATGAAACATTTCACGCTTTTAAATATACGTAGTGTCAAGAAAGCTGTGATTTTGCAGGGCATGTGGGGGCATCTTTGGTGGCTCAGTCGGTAAAGAATCCACCTGCAGTGTGGGAGACCTGGATTCTATCCCTCCATTGGGAAGATCCCCTGGAGGAGGGCATGGCAACCCACTCCAGTATTCTTGCCTGGAGAATCCCCAAGGACAGAAGAGCCTGGTGGGCCTCAGTCCATGGGGTTGCAAAGAGTTGGACACAACTGAGCGACTAAGCACACACACCCACAGCTGATTTGGGAGGTGACCCTGGGGAGCACAGTAGGGGGTGGGGAAGCGAGAGAGGAAGAAAAGGTGGCCAGCAGCCTGCAGTTAGCACCGCGGAGACTGCAGCTTCCTCTCCACAAAGACACTAGGAGTCAACGGAGAACACTCTGGAATGGCTATCCCTCCCATGGGGCATTTAGACACCAGCTCCTGTGTTTTTGGGTGAGGCCTGCTGGGAGATGGGCGCTTGGAATCTGGCTCCCAGAAAAAGCTCATGCAGGTGGAAGCTGGACCCTGCACGACCTGGCCAGGTCCCCGGGCATCAGAGCATCTGCCAAAGCAAAGTCGCCATTTGTGGCTGAGTAAGTGTGATGTATTAGTTAATTGCATAAAGCTCAATCATGTATTTAGTGACATACTAACTTAAAATTGCCTATTCCAGGGTTTTCACATTCAGCTGCCCCAGCACTGGTGCATCCATGCTTGTAAGGGTAGCAGGTAGGAGCAGAGTGGCAGTTAGGGATGGGGTAGGGGGTAGGTTAAGAATGGGACAGGACTTGGGGCCCCTTACTCCGCTTCAACCATTGCAACTCCTTTACAAAAAAATCTGTTTCTATTTTGAACTTCTGTTTTCTTTAGAGGAAAGAATTCTGCTTTACAAAAAACAAAAAAAAAAATTTGAAAATTGTCCACACAGGATAACATTGACCTATAGGAGAATTGGGGCTGATGAATGGCATTTCTGCTTGAACAATCTTTTCAAAGAATGGAGGTCACCCCACTCAAGGACTGACTCTATTCATTTGGAAACCTCATTTGCCTTAGAAAAGAAAAACAATGATGATTTTTCTTTAATTTGGGTTAAAAGACCAAGGACGATTAAGAAGTAACAGTCTGTTCATAATAACCTGCCAGTCTGTTCTCAGCCCTGGGAGTTGGCTTACTCTCACTGAGACTGTGCAGAGCACTGATAATGTAGGAAGTCAGAAGAGGGCTGGCTGGCCCAGGACTTACTGAATGCCCTGACCCCACAGAGAAGAATACCAATATTTGTGTTCTGGGTGTGTCTGTGGTCAGTGCAGGGCAGGACCTAGAGGAGCAAGCTGGGTCCCAGGAAACCTGGATTCTGATCCCAGCTTTGTCTCCAAATCATTTCATGATCCAAGACTTTTCCATTAACCGCTTCATGCCTCAGTTTCCCCATCTGTGGTCACACCCAGTTTATCTGCTTAACAGAGTTGTTGTTTAGTCTCTAAATTGTGTCCAACTCTTTGTGGCCCCATGGACTACAGCTTGCCAGGCTCCTCTGTCTGTGGGATTTCCCAGGCAAGAATATTGGAGTGGGTTTGCCATTTCCTTCTTCAAGGGATCTTCCTGACCCCGGGGTCAAACCCACGTTGGCAGGAAAGTTCTTTACCACTGAACCACCAGAAAAGCCCACTTACCAGAGTAGCAAAGTTCAGAGGAGGAATATTAGCACATGTGAATGCACTTTGGGAAAAGCGATTCCCAGTATAGTGATGATAATTATTTTTCCTGGCACTGTTCCTCTGTTCAAAGAATATCAGGATTTTGTGGACATTTAGCCTGGATCTACTTGATTTTTTTGAACTTTGATTCCCAACTTTTTTCCTGTGTATTTTACTTATCTTTCCTTGAACTGGTTGTGAGCTGAAAACTGCTTCACTGAAGTGAATTAAGCAGTCACGAATTTACCTTGAAAAGATTGTCATTAAAAACGTCAGTCAAAGCTGAGGGGGAGAATGCGTTACCTGTTTGGGCTCTGAGACACTGTGGGTTCACACCCATGTGGGGTTCACTGACTAGTCTCTGCCCACGCACTTCCAAGCTTGGGCACCCAAGTGGGTGGGAGCTTCCACTGCTCAGTTATAACCAAAGGAGGCTAAGGATGTGAAAAAGATCTGTGTTACACAGAGGTCTGGAAAGCTAGGACCATACACTACCCTTGAGATCGGGGTCTCTAGAATGAGGCAAGCTCGAGCCCACGCAAGCCGGCAATCCGCTGTTTTAATACTCTCCATGCGAATGCCGAGCACACGCTCCATCCAGCCCATCCCCACCCCGCTCTTCCCTGCTGTGCTAGTGTACACAGTCACCCTTCTTGGCAGACCTCTGGCTTTGGCAGGTGCCACACTCCCTAGACTTCCTGCCACACCTGCTCCCTAACAGAGGGGAGGCAGAGGAGGAAGTAGTTCCTTGAGATTAAGGGCACACATCTCCGAAAGCCCACCCACGCTTACACCTCTTCCTAGAGTCTCTGCCCCGAGACTTGGGAAGGTCCGGGGCCTTAAGGGGAGCCCTGTGACAGGAGCTCACCTGGCTTTCACACTTCCCTGGGGAGGAAGCTGGGTCGGGCACCCACAGATACTTTGTTCCACTTGTCAGCTGGGGTTGTTTTCTGCTCATAGCAACCAGGGGTGGAAATCCCCAGGGCACAGGGAAGAAAGACCAGTCACTGATCGGGCTAAGCCAGTGAAGAGGCCAGGTTAATGCTTTGCAGGACAAAGGAATTATCTTGATGAATCTGTGGGGTCTCAAACCAGTGATCAGCCTTGCAAGTCACAAAATCTTTCATGGATCTTATGGACCTCTTTCCATGAATTCTCTGGATCATTACTGTCATTGTGGACCACCCACCGTCTCTATGGGAGGCAACCGAGTCCTTAAGGGCCTGGACTTTGGAGCCTGGGTTCACATCCCAGCTATCCCACTTACCAGCTGCTTGATGGGGACTTGAGAGACGCTACTTCACGTCTCTATACCTTAGTTTCTATTGAGCATGCTGACAATAGTATTTATTTCATGGGTGTTGGAGGACTGAAGAAGCTAAGAATATGTAGGCTCTCGGAACTATGCATGACGTGCAGGATAACCTAGTATTACAATCAATGGCATTCATAACCCGTCCTTAGAAAAGGAAGAAATCAGAGGGGTTGGCCAACTAACTCAAGTTCCACAGTTGAGTGGCAGAGCTGGGGCACCCATGAACGTGTTAGTCACTCAGTTGTGTCTGACTCCCAGGCTCTTCTGTCCATTAAATTCTCCAGGCAAGAATATTGGAGTGGGTAGCCATTCCCTTCTCCAGGGCACCTTCCTGACCCAGGGATTGAACCCCAGTCTGCTGCATTGCAGGGGAATTCTTTACAGTCTGAGCCACCAACCTTTCCCTAATTGCACATTCTTTCTGTCACCTGATGGAAAAGTACTTCTCTGCCCTTTCCAACATTCCTCCACCCAACCTTCTGCCAGTGATTGCCATGCATGGTTCTGTGGAGCTTCCGTGCTGATTGGGCAGGGTCCCCACCCTCCTGCCCCTCTTTCCCCATGGCTCCTCCCCTTCTCCTTCTCCCCCTCCCCTCCCCTCCTCTCCTTTCCTTCCCCTCCCCTCCAGGTTCAGGGGAAGGAGGCGGGTAGAGAGGAAGCAGCTTCGCAGTTTGGTAACTGGCAGTTTGGTAACTGGCATCCCGGTTCCTTAAAGCTGATCCCTTTCTCTCTAATTCCAGACTTGGAGATCACGGTCCCAATTCGGCACTCACAGCACATGCCTGGGAAAGTGGAGTATGGAGTCTATGAGAGTGGCCCCAGGAAAAGCGTCTTTCCCCCAAGGACAGAGCTAAGACGAGGAGACTGGAAAACAGACAGTACCTCCAGCACAGCAAGTAAGCAGGTGGCCCCAGGTGCCTTCACAGCTGGACTCCAGCAGGTGCCTTTGGGTCTTGGAAACATGCTCTATGATGAGCCCAGAAGATCTTAACTGGAGCCCGGTTTGGGCCTAGGAGGTGTAAGAAATGAGGGACATTTAGCCTGTGAGGTTTGCCTTTTTTTGAGGGCACAGAAGACCCTTTACATTAATATCCCCGGAAGGCAGAGTGTGTGATAATTATTACTCTATCACTTTTATAAATGAAAAATCCTAGTAATAGTACTGGTTAATATTTATTGAGCATTCACTATCTGCTAAGCCTCTTCCACAGATTCTCTGATTTAATTCTCGTAATCACTCTGCAGGATAGGTACTATCACCTCTTTTTACTGAGGAGGAAACAGGCAGCCTAGGGCCTTCCTCTAGGTTAAATAGCCAACAAGGGGTAGCGCTTGGATTTGAGCTCAGGCAGACTGGATCAGGGTCAAGACTCTTGCTTACTGTTCTTTTTGCTTCAACCGTGGTCAGGGAAAGGAAAAGTCACAAAGTCAAAAACATTAGGTAACAGTGGATTCAGATTTGAGAATTCCAACTGTATAGGCAGTTGAGGATCTGATTTGGAAATGTTTTTCTTTTGGCTTGAAAGCTTGAATAGGAGTCTGATTGCGACAGACAATACCCGCTGATATGCAGGCAGGAGCTGAGGCTTTGTTTCCGGATCCAGGGCAATGTTAACTGACTGCAGACACGCCCGCTTCACAAGCCAAATAGATTGAGTTTCCCTGCTTTCTTACATTTCAGTGTTAACAAAAGTGGCTAGGGGCAAAAAATAAAAGAGCAAGAGACAAGCTGAATTTCAGGACTCAAAGTCTCCGTGAATGTCAGGTGGAAGACTGCCATGTGGAGGTAGGAACTGGAAGCTCATCTAACCCAGGGCTTCTTTATCTTTTCTGTATCATGAACCCCTTTGAGAATCTGATGTATGCTCTGCATGTCCTTCTGATAAAAATACACTTGCACGTGTTTTAACACACACACAATTTTGCCCATCTGTGGACTTAGGTCAAGAGCCTCTGAACTGTTCCTCCTCCTTACTTTTTTAGCAGGGTATTTGTAACCCAGAAAGAGAGAGTTTTGCCCAACGTCCCACAACCAGTCAATGGCAATAGGAGTAGAACCCAGCTCTTCCCTCTGCCACTGTTACCTGTTGAAACATACCCAAAGCGTATCACACAGCCATGTTAAGTCTGGACTTGACAGAGATGAAAATCTCCCCTTACATAATGAGGGTAATAATATATACTACCCCCTTGAGGCAAGTTAGAGAATTCTGACAAGTTCAGAAATGGGAGAGATTTTCCCAGTGATCACAGATGGCAGAGGAAGCAAGGGGCAGGCAACCCATCTCAGCTGTGCTGTGGAGGAGAGAAGGAGTGTAGACACTCTGGGGGTGAAGGCAGGGCTTTCTGGGGTAAGGGAAGGGGAAATTTAACAAGATAAACACAGAATACTCATTTCGGGTTTGGATTCATTCAAACTATTTTATCTGTATGTTTTACTTTGAGTTACTTTGGAGTGAGAATAGAATGGAAAGCGTAAACTCTGCTTTTTACCTTGTGTGGTGGTTTACTGCCCAGGGATCGCTAGCTGATTGGGTAAGAAATGTATTAAATGACAGGCCAGAGGGTTTTATTTTGCTCCGTGGCTGTAGATTGCATCCGGTCCCTGTTATTCAGTTATCTATTGCTGTATAACAAACTATCCAAAAATGCAACGGCTTTAAACACAATCATTTATTTAAGCCTGATTCTAAACTTGGCCAGGAGGCCGTGGGGATGGTTCACCTCTGCCCCATGTGGCCAGTTGGGGTCACTTGTGCAACTGTACTCAGCTGTAAGCTTGGCACGGACTGGAGCATCCATGATGGCCTCTCATTCTTCAGGGCCTCTCTGTATATGGCCTCTAATTCAATAGCCTGAACTTCTTGTGTGATAACAAGATCCATATAGGGAGCATTCCAGAAAAGCAAGCCCCGGTGTGCAAGTGCTTATCGAGCTTTGCCTTACATCACACTTGATAATGTCATATTGGCGAAAGTGAGTCCTGTGGCTAAGCCAAGAGGGAGGTGAGGAGGAGGCAGTACAAAGGTGTGGATACTGGAGGTGGCATCCTTGAGTCACTAATGGATAATCTGCCATCTTGAAATTGATGATGATGATAGCTGCGGTAATTAATTAAATGCTTGCTCTTACAGGCTCTGTGCCAAGCATGTTACCATACGATCTCATCCTATACAGTAGTGCTCTGAGATCAGGAAACCGAGACATAGGCTAAGCATCTAATCCTGGGTCACTTGACAATTAAGCAGAGGATCGGGGGTTCACATACAGATCTTTCTGCATACTCAACCTTGGGGACATATTTCCTTCCAAAGAGAGAGAGTTCACAGGGCAAGGAGAGAGAATGAGGATAGTCCAGCTCCGAGCCACCAACAGCCCTTCAACCCCCAGAATCATGCCCTAAAAACAGCACTATTTTATCGTGCTGCAGCTGCCATCTCTTGGAAACTAGAGGAAAACAGTTTCAGGTTAAATCTAGTTATATCTACAATTTTAAGCACAAGATATTAGTGTTATGTTTAAGAGAACAAAAGTTTCATTAAAGAAAGACCATTGAGCTCCTTCTTGTTTGCCTGACTCAAGTTTCTTAACAATCATATACATGATCATTTTTTTCTCTCATTCATACCCCTATCAATCTGTGCATGTGGAGCTAGACTGTACACTGGAGACATAAAGCTAAAAAAGAAACAGGGTCTGTCCTCTGGGAGCTTATAATGGAGGAGAGAAAGTGTAAAAAGAGTGCAAGAGGCTTGTCTGATCCTTCTTCCCTGGTGACAGAAGCCTGGCAAGGCGTGGGCACTGCCCCTTTCCCCCAACAAGAGTGAATGTGATGGGGGCCTGGGGCCAGAACCTCCCACCAATGGTGCCATCCAGGTGGGTTGGGGCCAACCAGGTCATCGGCCTTGGAGAAGGGAGAGGGCCAGGGCAGATAAACCAGGAGTGAGGGTTCAAAGTCAAGCACTGGGGGTTAAAAATTCAACAACACCAAGGGAAAGGATAGTGGGAGCTGGTAGGTATGAATTTCCAGGATCCTAAAATCAGCTCCTGGACACATTTTTGCTCCCTCCCAGCAGATAATCTCTGGAAGGAGTCTGGTTGGTTGTAAAGGAATAAGATGAACAATGATGAATGACGTGGAGGCTTGGCCCCACAGGGATGGAAGCCCATGCACAGGAGGGGTTACTTCCATTTGGGGGAATCAGGAAAGGTTTTGATAGCATTTGTCCTGAGCATTGGAGCCTGAGGAGGTTTCAAATTTGTGGATGGAGTGGGCTGGGGGAGTGGGAAGGAAAGGACGTTCTAGCTGAGCGAACAGTGTTATATGTGGGCAACTGGATAGAAAGAGACAGGGTCATGTTGTCCTTAACTCTGAAACAAACTCTCAATCCCCTGGTTTCTAGAAATATTTTGACACATTATCTTAAATTTAAAAATCTGCCTCCAAGAAATAATCCAAAATTATAATCTCAACCTGCTTTTGTGAAGCTGGTATCTAAATTAATTAGGTCAAAGTTGATGCCATAATAAAGTCAAAACTAAGACAGTTTGCTGCTGCTGCTAAGCCGCTGCAGTCATGTCCGACTCTGTGTGACCCCATAGACAGCAGCCCACCACCAGGCTGCCCCATCCCCGGGATTCTCCAGGCAAGAACACTGGAGTGGGTTGCCATTTCCTTCTCCAGTGCATGAAAGTGAAAAGTGAAAGCGAAGTCGCTCAGTCATGTCCAACTCAGCGACCCCATGGACTGCAGCCCACCAGGCTCCTCTGTCCTTGGAATTTTCCAGGCAAGAGTACTGGAGTGGGATGCCATTGCCTTCTCCGTAAGACAGTTTACCTATAATCTAATATAAGTAGCTATTTTGAGTGAAAATTCAGCTAAACCTAAGTGCTGGCAATACTGTTAACAGCATATATTGGAAAAATTAAAGTCAAAGTTTTAGTTGATTAACTGTTAATCTTCCTTCTTCACTGCCAAACCATCACGTCCTTGAGCTTGTTCTAATGCTGTCCTGCCCAGTACAGTAGCCCATAACTGCATGTGACTATGTAAATCTGTTCGTTAAAACTAAATAAAATTTAAAATTCCGTTCCTCAGTTGCGCTGTGTCACATTAGCTACCAAACTGAACAGCACACAGCAGAACATTTCCAGAAAACTCAATTGGATAATGCTGTTTCAGTGATTTAGGTGATAAATCCCCAACTTACATCTCTAAGCAGCTGAACTCACACAGTCATAGTTCCTATCTGGTGTGTAAATCATACTTTTGAATTTGTGCTTTGTGTTTTGTGTCACACTGGCCCTTTTAGAAGGTGTGTATACATGTGTGATGCTTGCACGTGCTTGCTGTAATTCCTAAATAGGTAAAAAAACTTCAGTAACAAAGTTTGTTTGCAGATTTAAGAAACACCACTGAACAGGTGAGAAACAGAGCACCTCTGCTTCCTAGTCTGTCAAATCGAAGTACTAGCATCAGATAAGGTTTTCCTAGGGATTAAAGGCAGTCATGCTTTTAAAGCATAGAACGTGGGGTGAGCTCTTGGTAAATGGTAGCTATAAAGCGAAACGTGGTCATAAAAAGATGACCCATTTTTATGCTGAAAGAAGTGAACTCTAATAACATGGTATATTATTAGATAGCAGCATTTTGAAGAATCCTGCATTCACAGCTTATGTACTGTTTCTATCAGTAAGTGCTAGATTTTTTACTTTTACTTCATCTCGAGAGCCTGCATAGTCCAGCTGACTCTGTTTGCACCCTTAGGCAGCGCAAGTAACCGGTCCAGCACCCGGAGCCTCCTCAGTGTGAGCAGCGGGATGGAGGGGGACAACGAGGTGAGAGCTGGGGCACCCCCACCCACATAGGTCTTTGTCTCAGGGGTCATTTCACTGCAGGAAAGAGAAATCCAAGAGAAAGAATCCAGACACAAAAGATCATCCATGTGGGACTTCATTTATTTGAGACGTCCAGAATAGGTAGATCCATCGAGATAGAAGGCTGGTGGTTACCAGGGCTGGGGATAGGGAAAATGGGGAGAAACTGCCTAAGGGATAGTGTTTCCTTTAGGGGGTGTCGGGAAAATGTCTGGGACTAGACAGAAATGGTGGTTGCACGATATTGTGAACGTACTGAATGGCACTGATTGTTCACTTTAAAATGATCGCTTTATGTTATATTAATTTCCCATCAATAAAAAGAGGAGAAGAAAGGAAGGGAGGGAGGGAAGGAAGGAGGGAGAGGGTTAAACCAAAAGGGTTGTCTGAGAGAGGGAACTGGGTGAGTATCTGGGAATCCAGGGGTGGCGGTCACCTTTCTGGGCCTGGGTCAGGAGCGGCAGGCATGCAGAGCTGGGGCTGGTGGTTTGTGTCCCCCCACCACCGCCCCCAGGCCACACACTCTCTGGTCTCCTTTTTCCTGTGGGTGTCTGCTTTTTCTCTCACCATGCTTTTCTGCTTCTCCACGGGTGGGGGTCACATGAGTCACTGCCAACCTGGGAGACTCCCTGAGGTAGGGTCCTAGGGTGGGCCACCCACCAGCGCACAGCTTGTATTGTCCTATGACGGAGGACCAATCACAGTCCCCCAAAGGGACTTCTGCTTAAAAAGAAAATTTCTCCAGCCCTACCTGGTTCCCCTAGAGCAATGCTCCTCAAACTTTACTATGCATAAGGATCACCTAGGATCTTGTGAAAATGCAGGTGTGAGGAGGGGCCTGAAACCCTGTGGTTCTCATAAGCTGCCAGGTGGTGCTCGCTGTTGGTGGCCCACAAATCACGCTGAGCAGCAAGGAACGAGAGCTCAGGTCACTAATAATGTCAGTAACTCAGGTCCCATCGTCTCTTCAGTGACTCTGGTTGTCAGAGTCAGTGGAAAACTGCCCCCCGTGTTGCTGGGTTATTGATTTTCAGTCAGTGAGTAATCTTCCACCAAAGCCTGGGGAGAGCCGAGGAGCTTGTGGGATGGCTCTGTCCCGCTGTGTTGCTGCTTAATGTCATTTTCAGCCTTCTCTCTCATCTTTTTTTTTTTTTTTTTGCTGTAGGATAATGAAGCTCCCGAGGTTACCAGGAGTCGTAGTCCAGGCCCTCTACAAGTGGACAGCATGCCCACCGTGCCCCTTGAGAGGCCCCCCAGGGTGCCACCCCGAGCCGCCTCACAGAGGTAACAAGGAAGCTGACAGAACATTTTTTTCCTTGCTTGTTGAGTCTCAGGGCAGAGTAGGGTCTGGGGACATCTAAGGTGACCCAAGAGTGAGTACAGAGCTAAACTCACTGAAATGCATACTTTGGACACATTTCAACATGGACTCTTCATTCACTTAAGTGATGCTTTATTCAGTTGCAGACTCTAAGTAACAAATTCAGTATTTTGTCAGTGAAATACACTGGGAAAGGTCAACATTTTGCATATTTTTTTTTAAATCTGTTTGGCTAGAATTCAACTCCTGAATAATTAATTCCCTTGGTTGTATTGTGGGGACAGTGCTTCTGGAGGACCAGGAGATAAGAAGGACTTGGGGATGAAATGCAGATGAGAGACAGGATGGTGTGGTAGTGGGGAAACACCACCTGGGAATACCCTGGCAGCCTCTTGTGTACATGGATGAATTGTTTAACTTTCCTGAGACTTTATTTCTGTGTCCAATAAATGGAGATAATAAATGGACTTCCTCACAGAGTTGTAAGGATTGAGTTTCTGGCCCTAAATAAGAGCACAACTGCCTGTGTGATTCTTATACAGAAGGATGAGCCTATGGAGATTGAGGGCTGGGCATTAGACAAAAGAGTGTGACTGACTTATGGGGCTTTGATGTGTGTTCTGGCTCCTGGCAGGAACCTTTCTGAGGTCTTGTGGAACCACTGAAAAGGTGGTCAAAGCTAGCTTGTGTAACTGTCTGCTAAGGCAGAAAGGAAGCTTTGGGAATAAAAGCCTAGGCTTGTCTTAGGAGTTTAATTCTTTGATGTCTAAAATACAGTGTGTGGGCAAGGGGTGATTAACTAGGGTTGTTTTTTTGTTTTTTGTTTTTTTTACATTTTGAATCTTTTAACTCAAATAAACCTCATCAGTGAAATTTGTTGAGAAAGTGCCACAGGGAGGTTTTTCTTATGTTTCTCTGGAAAGAGCAGCTGACTCTGCACTGAGGATCTCTCCATTTCTGTCTTTGCTGTTACCACTTTTCTGTGTGTTCCTGGCAACATTCACCTACTGACACTTGCTACGAAAACCTCCCACAGTCCCAAAATGCTTTACACTCACCAAACATGTTTCCCTGTTGTAGACTGGAGGTCACATATGAGAGCATTAGCCCTAGAAGGAACTTTAGTGATAATCTAGTCCTGTCTGCTGAATTTGCATTATGTTCTGTTACTTGAAAATTATATATAGTTGGTGATTGGGGAGGGATGTTTATGGAGAGCAGTTATGGTAATAAATGCTTGTATTTATTGGCACTTACTATGTGCTGGGTATTCTGGTAAACTCACTAAATGCATTAACTCATTTAATTCTCTCCACAACTTCAAGTGGTAGATATTTAGAGTTATCCCATTTTGCAGAGGTAGAAACTGGGGCTTGAGACTGGATGGAGACTTTATCTGTGTGATAAACCTAGGTGTGCCTGACTCCAGGGTCCAGTCGTTTAGTCATTGTGTTTTACCTGTCCAAGGAGGTCCAGGCGTCATGGGAGAAGATCTAAGACCTTTTGTTCTTGAAGGTAAAGGAGGGAGTTATCTAATTGTTCCAAGATTAAAAAGAATGTCAGTCTTGAATGCAGAGCTTCAAAGACTCTGTGGAACTTTGTCTGCAGGAGAGAGAACAACTAGGGAAGTGGATTCCAGAAATTAAAGACTGGAAACGGGGATGCATTTAATGTGTAAAGAGAGATGGCAGTTGAATTGTTTGGGAGATTCTGGAAGCATGTTGTGATAAAGATGGGGAGAGAAAAAGGAGGAAAACACATTTGACTAAAGAAATGGTGTTTACAAAGAAATCTGTAATTGATAGAAAAAGGGTTTGGGTGCATTTTTGGTGTGAAGATTGGAAAAGATGCAATTGTTCTGAAACTGTATATAATGTTCATAATTAAATGAGGAGATGTTTGAGCGATGAATAACATGGGCCTTTGTCCTGAATGCTTGACCCACTGATGGATAAGACGGGAGGCTGACTGGATATTCTCCACTTCACTTCCAGATCTGGGAACTGGCACAACTCTTCCCCCTTTATGTTCTCCTGAACTTCCCTTCCCCAAACAGCACATCCCACTCATCACTCTCTCCAGTCCTGGTCCCTGCCTCTCCTCACTATTCATGCTGTCCCCAGAGCTTGAACTGTCAGCTCTAAGTCCATCTCTGTCTCTACCTGGGCCTTCTATTTCCTGCTCTTCACTGGGGACCTCACCAGGGGTCCCAGAGATCTCAAGTTCAGTTCAGTTGAGTCACTCAGTCGTGTCCGACTCTTTGTGACCCCCTGAACCGCAGCATGCCAGGCCTCCCTGTCCATCACCAACTCCCGGAGTCTATTGTGTCCAGTGTGTCAGTGATGCCATCCAACCGTCTCATCCTCTGTCGTCCCCTTCTCCTCCTGCCCTCAATCTTTCCCAGCATCAGGGTCTTTTCAAATGAGTCAGCTCTTCGCATCAGGTGGCCAAAGTATTGGAGTTTCAGTTTCAACATCAGTCCCTCCAATGAACACCCAGGACTGATCTCCTTTAGGATGGACTGGTTGGATCTCCTTGCAGTCCAAGGGACTCTCAAGAGTCTTCTCCAACACCACAGTTCAAAAGCATC
>NW_011493551.1:1403320-1415894 GCF_000754665.1 Bison bison bison | reverse complement strand
GGACTCTCAAGAGTCTTCTCCAACACCACAGTTCAAAAGCATCAATTCTTCGGTGCTCAGCTTTCTTTATAGTCCAACTCTCACATTCATACCTGACTACTGGAAAAACCATAGCCTTGACTAGATGGACCTTTGTTGGCAAAGTAATGTCTCTGCTTTTTAATATGCTGTCTAGGTTAGTCACAACTTTCTTTCCAAGGAGCAAGAGTCTTTTAATTTCATGGCTGCAGTCACCATCCCCAGTGATTTTGGAGCCCAGAAAAATAAAGTCAGCCACTGTTTCCCCATCTATTTGCCATGAAGTGATGGGACCGGATGCCATATCTTACTTTTCTGAATGTTGGGCTTTTCTGGCTGGAAGTCATGAGAAGAAGGCAGTTCGGGGCAGAGGAAGGCAGGTGGGATGATGAGCTCAGTTTTTGCACTCACGATCTCATTGAACTCATCATCCCACCTGCCTTCCTCTGCCCTGAACTGCCTTCTTCTCATGACTTCCCAGCCAGAGACAAGACACTATTTTCTTTCTTCTGCAAGTCCCTAACCCCGGAGGCAGCCTCCATTCTTGCTCCTTTGCAGCCCCCCAGGCTCTGTTCATTCTGCTGCCCTTGCAGCTCTCAGATCCACCCCCTCCTCTCCATCTGCCCATGCCTAAGTTCATCCCTGCATTTACCTCCCTGCCTCCAGTCAGTCCCTCCTCCACATTGCACAAGAGTGCACTTTCTAGAACAGAAATAGCTGATGATGTCACTTCCTGGCATAAAAGCCTTGCATTCATTTCTGTATTTTTTAGCATGCTGTAGCCCTAAGTCCCATCTCTCTCCTGTATTCATTGATGTTTCACCCCTTAAGCATTCCTAGTGAGCTGTGCCATTTTGTACAGTCTTTGCCCAATATGTTCCTTTTGCCTAGAATGCTGTCTTCCTACTCCTTTCCAATCTCTGCTTAGAAGATTCGTACACATCCTTTAGGACTCTGTCAAGACTTCACCTCTTCTTTGAAGCCTCCCCTGATGTTCCTCTGTAGCGTGAACTTTCTGTGTTCCCCAAATACCTCTATTATAACTCACTCCACATGGTGGCCCTTGTTTGCATATCTATCTCGCCAAATAGATGGTAAACCTCAAAATGATAAAGACTGTTTTGATTTTTAAAGTTTTTTCTACTCTCCCCGGTGCAATATGGAGTTAACTCAGTAGTTGGCACATGCTAGGAACTTAGCAAATATTTATCATGCAAGTAAGTGAATGGGCAGATGATAGATTGATACAGATTGGGTTGACAGCTAGCCATCAAGTCATGTACCGCAGTGCAGGTGGGTTACACATCAGAAGAAAGAAGCTTCACATTCCCACAGGCTGTAAGTTCCCAACAGACTTCAAAGTTAGGGAAGGCAGATGGTGACATGAACAGGAGCAGATGCATTATATCCTTGTGTGGCGTTTCCCTTGCAGCTCCCACAGAGTGGGCAGCTGACAGTGTCACATTCTTCATAGGTATAAAGTCCTGCCAGTAGAGGAAGAAAGAGCCAGTATCTTGCTGAGACATTGCCCCTTTGTTTTTGAATACGTTTTGCTGTTTCCTAGTGATTTAGCCAATCACTATGGGCTTCCCAGGTGGTGCGGTGGTAAAAAGTCCTCCTGCCAGTGCAGGAGAAGCAAGACTTGCAGGTTCGATCCCCGGGTGGGGAAGATCCCCTGGAGAGGGAAATGGCAACCCACTCCAGTATTCTTGCCTAGAAAATTCCATGGACAGAGGAGCCTGGTAGGCTATAGTCCATGCGGTTGCAAAGAGTCAGACACGACTGAGCACAATGAGCTCAGCACAACAATCTGTGCACTCCCCTTTAAGGCACAGCCTAGGTACTGACAAATCAGAGCATATTTCTGAAGGCCTCCTGGAGTACCAAGAGTTAACCTTTTAGCTGCTTGGACTTCCCTGGTGGCTCAGCTGGTAAAGAATCTGCCTGCAATGTGAGAGACCTGGGTTCAATTCCCGGGTTGGGAAGATCCCCTGGGGAAGGGAAAGACTACCCACTCCAATATTCTGTCCTGGAGAATTCCATGGACTGTATAGTCCCTGGGGTTGCAAAGAGTCAAGCACAACTGAGCGACTTTCACTTGTAAAGATATCTGTGGAATCCCTAGGCAGGAGCAGGGGGAGTGGTCAGAGAGTAAGGGGACTTGGACCTGAGACTATTTACTAATAGGGAAGCTTAAAAATATTTTTTAACAATGTTGTGATCATACAAAAGCATACTGTCTAAATAACAGACCTGCTTTAAAACAATGTTAACCAACATTAGGATTGCTGGGTTCTTGAACCAAAGTTATCTCCTCAGCACAGAGGAGAAAGCAGCCAGTGCCCAGGTCTCTGGACTGGCCAATCCTGTGTCCAACTCCAGCTTCCCAGTGTCCTTGGAGGCCGTTTCCCCACAGACCACCCCTCAATTCTGATTTGATACATTTTACTTCCGTGGTTTTGATATGCGTATAATCACAAATCCATTCCCAAAGACAGGGCTTCCAATCTTTAGCTGGGCTGTTCACCAGAAAGAAATATGGAGATGGTTTGTTTGCTGCTGCTAAGTTGCTTCAGTCGTGTCTGACTCTGTGTGACCCCACAGACAGCAGCCCACCAGACTCCTCTGTCTCGGGGATTCTCCAGGCAAGAATACTGGAGTGGATTGCCATTTCCTTCTCCAATGCATGCATACATGCTAAGTCACTTCAGTCGTGTCTGACTCTGTGCGACCCCGTGGACAGCAGCCCACCAGGCTCCTCTGTCCACAGAACTCTCCAGGCAGGAGTACTGGAGTGGGTTGCCATTTCCTTCTCCAGGTTTGCTTACAGACCTGCTCAATTGCAGAGTGGGTCAACAGAGGAAGAGTGACCAGGAGGGAATCATGCCTGTCTTTGTGATGGAAGGTAAAATGTAAGACTCATGGGGCATTATTGGGGAAAAGGTCTAAGAACAGGTCTTTCACCACAAATAATAAAATTATTAGCTTTACCTCTTGAGTGCCTACTCTAAGCCAGAAAGTGCTCTCCATCTTCCACCTGTCGTCTCCGGGCGGCACACATTACTCCAGCGTGGGCATCTTTACTTCTCTCTGGCAGATAAGAAACAGAAAAGTTTGAATTTGTTGAACTTGTCCTTCAGATGTGCGCATGAATGCCTCTGCCATGTGTTCATAGGTTACGAACGTCCCCTAACAAAACATTCAGTATAGTGCACTGACTTTCCCTATTGTCTGTCTCATCCATTATAGTCTCAGCACTTTAAGGGTGGGATCAATGCCCACTTTACTTACTGTTATATCCCACACCAGAGGTTAATGCACAGTAGATACATGTTTGTTGAGAGGAAGGAAGGAAACCATCAAGCCAGCCTTAGCTCATTTAGGTGATGACTGGTAGCACCTGAGGGTTCTTCAGCTTTCTCCTCTAAGCTCATGATTCATAGGGCCGGTTGGGGCAATGGAAGGAGACTGTCTATTTTCTCTGGATAAAGAGACAATCACACAAAACCATCTACGCCCAGGTGCTGTAGGACCTCTTGAGGATATCTGTTGTTATTCTTTTCTACTTCTGCCTCCCTCTCTGCCTTCTGAGATGGCCCGTCTTTTCCCAACTCCTTTATTGTTTCCTTGACCTATGCAAAACTTGCATTCAAGAGACATTTAATAAATATTTACTCATCGATTCATTCAATCAAGTATGTAGTTCCAGGGTAGCACAGTTCAATTACAGCACTTGACAAAGCGCTCTTTCTTGACTTATTGACTTACTTCCAAGAGAATTAAATATTGGTTTTACAGCACACATATGGAAATACCATCTCAATTGTTGAACCTGTTGTAAATATATTCCCCCAGGTCTATCTGGAGTGTCATTTAGCACTGTTCAAAAACCATCTAGGCAATGTGGAGGGAGGCTTCTAGGAAAGCGGACGTGGAGTTGAGACAACACTGAGTGATCCCAAGTAGAAGTAGTTGTGAGAAGCTGACTTCAGAAATTCTTAAGTCCTCTCTCAAGGATCTCCCTACTGCAGTGTGTCTGCTGCCTGGCTGCATATTTGAATCACTGGAGTTTTAAAATATAGATTTTATTATTATTTAGGTGTGGCAAGGTCAGCATATCAGGAGACAACTACCATTGAATAGGTGGTTTGTTATACTCCTAGATCTCAAGAGGAGGCGGGCACATTATGCTGGGGTGGGACACCCAGGAGAGCCCCAGGTTTAGGCAGAAGAAAGGGCAGGTAGGGCAGAAAGAGGGGCAGGAACTTTTCTTGTGGGTTCTGCAGGAAGGAACCAGTGAGGCAGGCTAGGCAGATTTGGCAACCCACTCCAGTGTTCTTGCCTGGAGAATCCCAGGGATGGGGGAGCCTGGTGGGCTGCCGTCTATGGGATCACACAGAGTCGGGCTTAGCAGCAGCAGCAGCAGTTTGAGTAATTTCTGCAGGCTTTGGGGCTCAGGGGCTGTCTCCAGTTGCCCAACACCTGGCCCTGGGGTGATTAGTGCGGGTGGATAGAGGCCTGGACTTTGAGAGTCCTGGTGCTGGAGGTGATTGGGATATGGACTCTGGATTGGTTAGTTTGCGTGTGAAATGTGTGCTAACTGCAGGCTATTTAGAGGAATTAGCCCCCTCAGAGGGGCAGGCCTTCCAGGATCAGCCAGGACCTGGATGTCAAAGCTTCACAAAATAAACCACATGGTTAATACAACTGGTTGAAGGAGGAACACTATTTACATGTTGTCATGCTTGAGCCTTATCCTCCAGAGATTATGATGGAATAGGTCTGGGATTGAGCCTGGGAACTGGTATTTCTCAAAGCCCCCCACCTGGAGGGATTCTAATGTTGGCTAGGACTGCAATCCACAGATTGGCATGTATGCCACTGAAAGGTCCGTATGTCTCTCCAGTTTTATTAATTGAAGGATGTGTCCTTTGCATAGTATACCATAGTATACCAAGTTTGCAACATATCATGGATTCCTAAGAAGTAGTTCATCGAATCTGATCATAATTGCTTTGTCTTCCACTTCAGGCCTCCGACCAGGGAGACCTTCCATCCTCCTCCACCTGTTCCACCCAGAGGCCGCTGATTCCACCTCCTGAAGGCTACCTCCTTCTGGACTTTGAGACTTGCAGTTTTCAGCCTGTTAATGATGTCTTCATGTTGAGTTTTATGGCCTGACTGCTGACCTTAAGACCCACTCTCATCACTGATATTGCTGCGGCCCTGCTGGTTTGGGCTTACCTTGAAGAAGATATTATTAAGGCACAAAGAATCAAAAAACTAAGAACTTCATTCACCATCATCTATTGATCCATATCCTCGTTTGCCAAGAGGATGATGACTTAATTGGAACTGGACTAATTTGGCATGTCAGGAGCCTGAAAAGATTGATCAGAAATGTACAAGTGATTTTACAGAAATGCACTTATATTAGGTCTTACTTATTTGCTAGTCCAATCTAACTTCTGTGGTTATGATTTAAAACTTACAGTATTCAAGCAAGAAGGTATATCCTAATTTTTAAATGATTCTTCAGCTTTTCTGTAGCTTCAGGAGTGTGTTTAAATGCCAGGGCTGGTCACATACAGCAAACTCAAAAGGACTTTAGAGAGGGATTAATTCTAACTCCTTTTAGATAGAAGGAAAATCTAATTTCACTGAAGCCTGGAGCCAAGAGTACTCAGTTGGTTAGAGGAAGAGGTGGGTCTAGAATCTGGACCTGCTGATTCCAGGTCATCACACTTCCCATATCCAAATGGCCAAGCTCTCTCCCTCAAAAGATGCCCAGATGTAGAAATGTGTTCAGTGACTATTGACCTTCTAGAAGTTTCCTTTTTCCATATCTCCCAGGTATGGAATTATCAAGTATTTGGGGCATTTATAATTCAGTATGCTTGCCAAGGAACATCTAAAAATGGTTGGGAACCAGAAGCTTGGCATGCCAGGGACCCTACTTATTGCTCTGCATCCTTTATAGATCTTAGTTCTGGCCATAAGAGACAGGGGGGATCCTTGAATTTCACTCTGCTGAGGGGTCAGAAGAAGAAGGAAGAACTTAAAATAGAAATAGTCCTCTGTTTTACTATACACTTGTTAATAACACCAGGTTTGGGAAATCTGTGCAGAGAATGTAGAGCCTTAGGTATATAATTAATTTTGAGTTCCTAGCACATAAATCTACCTTGAAAACACATGTCTTTAATTTGATGCTTAAATATACAGTAAAATTAATGTCAGACCCATTTCTTTAAAAATTATCAGAACTCTGATAGTTCTCCATGAAATTATTCTCCATCCCACACAAATATATAAAAACTATACTATTAAAGATCCATTTAAGTACAGTTTTATTGAGTCCTTTTCTAATGATGAATGGTTCTTTTTCAGTCGAATTCCTCAGTTCAGCAAACAATGATTGAGTGAAGTTAATAGCTTCTGGGATCTTGGGTTTTTGTTTTTCTGCTTTTTTTTCCTGACATAAAATACACTATTGGCACTGGCCTTGAAGAGAGTATTTGTGCAAATTACCTACCACAATTCCTGGCACACAGTAGCTGTTTTGGAATGGTCCCTTTACTCTCCTTGTCACTTATCTGGGAGAAATAAGGAAATATGAGATAAAAGGAGAACAAGAAGTACAAGACTGTATTCTTCTTATTCACAGACAGTCTCTATTTTAAGCATGCTTGATTTGATAAAGCTATACTTTTAAAAATATTTAATGCCTCTAATCCTCCTTTTGGATGCCAAATTTAATTTTTTTTTAAGATTCTTTGATAAATAAACATTTAGATCAGTAACATGGCAAAACCTACTGCTAGCCAATGGTGTTACCATCTTTGAATGCACATCACTGTGCAATATTGGAATATTTTATGGCATTTTATTCTTGTAGGAAAATAAGTGGAAAACATAAAATTGAAAGTACTTATGAGAAATCTGGGTTTCATAAATATGGTACGCTTGGGATGTGGGCTGAAAGGATCAGGAGTACCAAGTCAAAAATGGCAAGTCTTAAATCCTCATTGAATGTTCATTGAACATCCAAAATGATTGTGTGTAAAAGAAGAAAATGAAAAATTTGTATGAAGCATGGGGACCATGTTATCAAGGAATATCTCTAAATGATGGGGTGAAATTTTTCATTCTCCAGAAACAGAACCACTCATTATAATTTAAATTTACTCAATTTCCACACACTCAACCTTAGTATACATTTTAGGACTACAGTACGTAACACAATTTAAGTACAATGAGAATCAGAAACTAAATTGTAACTAGGTAATCCAAAGAGACAGTGAAAAAGTTTCCTACATGATGCCTCTCCTTCCCCAAGATTTTACAAACTGGCTCAATAGACAGTGAAGCTGTTAGTCATACTCACTGCCATTGCCTTTGCCTTTCTGACTGTGCAGGCACATTGTCCTCCAGTTCCCAGTCCAGCACCGTTCCTTCATCTTGTGTCAAAACCTGTGAGCAGATAACCCAACTGTATGAGCAACAAAGTATGAATACTGAGAGACTCTAAACAGGAGGTTTGTACTACAATCAAATCATTTAACTTGACATATTTAATGATGTGAATAATCCCTAAGGCTTTGCCATAATTAGGTAAAGCAATAGTATGTAAATGACTTAAATGAATATTTTTCACATCAAGCTAAGCTACCTCCTCTTTCCCCCTCCTTTTGTCTTTCTTTGTTATTAAAAAACAGGGATCCTAGTCCACCCTACTGGGATTTTTAGATCCCTCTCCCGTTTGCTCCAGGAAGTAAATCCCTCTCCCATTTGCTCCAGGAAGTAAGTTGGTTTTCTATGCTTGTCTTTCAAAGCATACTGTGTGGATTTGCAACTGGTTGGCTGAAGAAGCATTAGTAATGGATTTATTTCTAAGAAAGACAAGTAGCTAATTTGGATATCTCTAGAAGATTCATCCTAAAAATCGATCCTCAATTTTGAGGACTCTGACTGTATAAATATTTGCTTTGGTTTGATAAACAAATTGTGTTCTATT
This sequence comes from Bison bison bison, assembly GCF_000754665.1. Lineage (NCBI taxonomy): Eukaryota > Metazoa > Chordata > Mammalia > Artiodactyla > Bovidae > Bison > Bison bison. Next base: position 1,407,859 of record NW_011493551.1, on the reverse strand, counting down.
CATTTCCAAGTATAATAAGTTATTAAGAATTAAAAACGGTCTTCTCCATTCATTCCTGTGGCCAGATACTATGTTCACCAGAGTGGTGAGAGGATGAGTAGGAGGTTGAAAGATGTATTCCGAATTCTGAGCACAACTCAGAATTAGTTTTCTCATAGAAACTGTAATAAATCGTGGGTTCCCTGGCTAGCCTGCCAAAGCCCATTTAAAATGTCTTAGCTAGCCATGCAGTAAGAGTTAGCATGATGAAGGGAAAGAACATTGGCTTGGAAGTCAGGAAAATGATTTTATTTTGGACTGCTGCTGACTTGATGAATTCACCCACCTTGACTACCCATCATCTGTAAAATAAAATGTTTTGTGTTTAGTAATAACCTAAGTCCCTTCAACTCTGTAAGTTTAGGACTAAGGCTAGGGGTGAGGAATCACTCATTCTGAAGAAGGAAGGAGACAACCATACTGGAGTGACCACCTAGTTAGCAAGGGGTCTTATTATGTGGCAGCTCCTGTTCCATGCCCTCTATCATTGGTATGACAGATTAGTTAAAAGAAATGTGTGAGAAACAGTAAAATGGGAACTTAGTTGTATCATAATACAACTTATAATATTATAACTTATAATAGCCTTAGTTGTTCTTTGGTCTAAGAACCAAATGTTTTAAGTGCTTGCTTCCTAAAGAAAGAATTCAAAACAATTTTAAAGTTCCTCGGTATCTAGAACATTTCAGCTAGAACAGAAAAGGTAGAGGCTGAAGGTGATAAACAACAATAGAAAAGTAGATTACTAGCAAGACAAACATAACACAGTAGAAAGAAGAAATAGAATTTCAAAGAAAAGGTAGCTGAGGATGGAAATCACAAGATATTTTGTCATCTATAGACCAAACTTTTGATGGTCGTGTTTACCAAAAATAAAAGATTGAAACTGGTTTTCTGGATCATTCGGTAGTTATAAACTCCTTAATCAATTGAGTCGTATTGAGTCTTATTAGAACTACCACAAAAAGGTTTTACAACCATTTTGGAGGGGTTGCCTTTCACTGGCATTTCCCCCTCAATCTTTTTGGTGTCAGGGAAGGAGGTCATTAATCTCGATGAAGAAACTGATGAAATAAGACTAATCAATGTTTTTCACTCCCCAGTTTGGCAGAACAACGTGCCCTTGAGTACTAATGATTTTTTAAAATATATTTATTTACTTTTTGGTGTGTTTTGTTTGGGTCTTTGTTGCTCTGCATGGGCCTTTTCTAGCTGTGGAGAGTGGGGGATACTCTCCAGTTACTGTGTGTGGACTTACTCATTGTGGCGGCTTCTCTTGTTGGAGAGCACAGGCTCTAGGCACATGGCTTCAGTAGCTGCGGCTTGCAGGCTCCAGAGCGCAGGCTTGATAATTACGTGGTGCGTGGGCTTAGTTGCCCTGTGGCATGTGGGATCTTCCCAAACCAGGGATCGAACTGGTGTCCAGTGCGTTGCAAGGCAGATTCTTAACCACTGGGCCACCAGGGAAGCCCAGTACTAATGAGTTTTGAGCCTTGAAGTCATCAGGCTCCAAGAATCTTTGAAGCCATATTCCTTTTCCTCTAATTAGTTACTTTATCTCCTATTCTTTCTTCCCAAGCCTACTCATTATCAGACTTTTATCACCTAAAGCTATTTATCATTTCCTTGTTACCTACCAGAGTTCCTGGCACATAACAGGTGTCCAATAAATATTCCTTGCATTAATGGCCCTATATGCTCTTTCCCTCATTAAACTTTCCCAAATATGCTGCCAAAACAGGGTCTGCTTTTCTCTTCTTGCTCATTGTTCATATTGCCTTTTGCACATTTGCACTGTTGGTCACATTTTGTGCAATTCCTTTTTTGTACACTGCTATGCCTGTTGTCTGTTATGTATGTAATGTTTCCTAGTTCTAAGTCTACACTCCCCAAATGAATACTTTTTCTTGTGTCCTCCCTCACTCAGTTGTGTCCGACCCTTTGTGACCCCCATGGACTGTAGCCCGCCAGGCTCCTCTGTCCATGGAATTCTCCAGGCAAGAATACTGGAGTGGGCTGCCATTTCCTTCTCCAGGGGATCTTCCTGACCCAGAGATTGAACCTGAGTCTCCTGCATTATTGGGCAGATTTTTTTTTACAGTCTGAGCAACCAGGGAAGCCCTGTGTTCTCCCCACCCTCAAGCAATTGCCGACCTAGTGCTCCTGACAATATGGAGCAAATGCTTAATGCCTCAAATCCGTGGAGGCTGGTGATGGATGTTAAGCAAGAAACTACTCATCCATCTTAATTCAGCACTTACACTGCTTATTCTTCAATTGCCCATCATCACTTGATTCAAGAGCTGTGATTATTCATTCACGGAGCATTCACTGAGCTTACACTATGAGCAAGTCACAGTGCTAGGTGCTCTAAGGGATATATAAAGATGGATAAGACACCTCCTCTGACTTCTATTGCAATTACTGGTGTATGATTCATTCAGCAATTAATCAGGTACTGCCTTTGTGATGCCTCTTAGACTATTTGGAAAGTGGTCTTTAAACCCTTCTATGCTATTTGACTTTTCACTTATGGATGTCTTCAGTAAATAGTTATTGAATGTCTGTGATGTGACAAGCACTGCCCCAACAGCTGCCATCAAAAAGGGTCAAAAAGGCAGTGGCTGCCATCAAAAAGGGTCAGAATGCAGTACAGAAGAGGAAATGAGACTATGGTAATTCTGACATAAATGCAGCTGGAATCCTGAAGAAGGGATACTTAACTTCCTGAGGGCATCATGCAAGGTTTCACTGAAGAGGTCATTCATTTAGGCCAGGAAAATGAGTAAACAAAGGTTGTCCATTCATTTCCATTCTAGGCAAAGGGAACATTGAAGAATCTAAAAAAGAGTGGATGAGTGTGTATATACAATCGATTCACTTTGCTATACAGCAAAAACTAATATATCATTGTAAACCAACTATACTCCAAAAAAAAAGAAAAAATCAAGAGCAAAGGTACAGAGGTATAAAAGAATCCGGTGTATTTGGGAAATACAGGGATGTAGCCTGAGCAGAGATCAGTGCGAGGTAAAGTTGAGGAGATAAACTGGGAACTGATTCTGCAGTTGCATGCTAATAGGATTATCCTTTAGGAAGGAATTTTTTTTCTAATTACACATATAGCACATACCCATTGTGTAAAACACTCAAATATTGGCAGTCACGTACTCTGTTAATGGTTTGAGTCATAATCTTTCAGATTATTTTCTGTGGTTAGACTAATACCATTCAAAATGGAATTAGAGTCTATATTTGCAAATTTTTTTCACTTAAAATTGTCTCTTGGCTATCATTCCATGCCAGCATATACAAGTCTACTTCATTTCTTAAAATGATTGTATGGATGGCAGTCCATTAGTAGTAAGAAATACTGATTCTGGGGCTTTCTTGGTGGTTCAGTGGCTAAGACTCCACACTCCCAATGCAGGGGGCCCGGGTTAGATCCCTGGTGGGGGAACTAAATTCCACGTGCCACAACTAAGTGTTCATTTGCTGCAAATAAAAAACCCAAGTGCCACAATGAAGACCGAATACAGCCAAATAATAAATAAATAAATAAAAATATTAAAAACAAAAGACTGATTCTGAAGCCAGATGCTTGGATCAAGTCCTTCAGTAACCACTTAACCCTTCTGTGCTTCTGTTACCATTTCTGTAAAATGAACATACAGTGCCTGTTGCCTAAGGATTGAATCAATACATGTGAAGTGCTCACAATAGTGCCTGGCAGATGAAAACATTAGCTGTGACTTCTTGATTTATGTAGACAATGTACCAGGAGTATTTTAAGCAAGGCAGTAATATAGTTAGCTTTCTTCATAGAAGAATCACTCTGGTACCTGCTGGGGAGCATAAATAGGTAAGGACGACCGGTAATAAGAATCCTGTTAGGAGGTTGTTGCAATACATGCTGAGTGAGGTGTACACGACTGGCTGTTACTAGGAGGGGAGAGGAAAAATAAATTCTTTAGATACTTCTAAGATAACAAATTCTAGAACTTGTTGACTGCTGATGGCTGATAGACACAACTCGACTCCAGGGCCCAGATGTTTATATATTTGACAAATAACTTTTGAGTTTCCACAATGGGCTTGACACTGTTCTAGTACATGTCAGTGAACAGGATTTCTGCTTAGGAAAGAAGCTGATTTTAAGAGGTGTTTCTATCTGTGGACGGGAGATTCAACAAACCAACGAGAATTGTAAAAAGATTGAATAGTAGAGGTTCAATAAATATTCAGGGATTTTATGACACTCATCCAACCCGGCACCAGTTTAGCAACCTCTCTTAATGACGGTTATGGAGTTGGTGATTCATTCTCGGTGGGAGACGAACTCCTGTGAGGGTTATTTGATCTGACCCGCAACCGAGAGGGGGCAGGTCAGACTATTACCCCACTTCACAGCCGAGGAAAATGAGGCCAGGTACAGTTAAGCGTTTTGACCCAGGTCGCACAACTTGAACGGAGGCGGCTTCGGCCCTGCGCTGAGGGCCA